>NC_048580.1:5526770-5579270 GCF_013265735.2 Oncorhynchus mykiss
TGCTACGTCTGACAGTTGGAGAGAGAGGAAGAGAGAGATCCCACAGATCTATGTTACGTCTGACAGTTGGAGAGAGAGAGGGAGAGAGAGGGATCCCACAGATCTATGTTACGTCTGACAGTTGGAGAGAGAGAGAGAGAGATCCCACAGATCTATGTTACGTCTGACAGTTGGAGAGAGAGAGAGAGAGGGATCCCACAGATCTATGTTACGTCTGACAGTTGGAGAGAGAGAGAGAGAGGGATCCCACAGATCTATGCTACCTCTGACAGTTGGAGAGAGAGAGAGAGAGGGATCCCACAGATCTATGTTACGTCTGACAGTTGGAGAGAGAGAGAGAGAGAGAGGGATCCCACAGATCTATGCTACGTCTGACAGTTGGAGAGAGAGAGAGAGAGGGATCCCACAGATCTATGTTACGTCTGACAGTTGGAGAGAGAGAGAGAGAGAGAGGGATCCCACAGATCTATGCTACGTCTGACAGTTGGAGAGAGAGAGAGAGAGGGATCCCACAGATCTATGTTACGTCTGACAGTTGGAGAGAGAGGAAGAGAGAGATCCCACAGATCTATGTTACGTCTGACAGTTGGAGAGAGAGGAAGAGAGAGATCCCACAGATCTATGTTACGTCTGACAGTTGGAGAGAGAGAGGGATCCCACAGATCTATGCTACGTCTGACAGTTGGAGAGAGAGAGAGAGATTTTTTTTTTGTTTTGTTTTGTTTTGAATTGAACACACAAAAAATTACACCTACCTTGGTCTGACGATATCTGCATCGGGAAACTTTAATATGGCAGTGAAGGCACTCAAAGAAAAAGCCCGCAGAGCAATGTATGCAATAAAAATGAAATTATTCAAAATTAACATCCCAATTAGAATTTGGACTAAAATATTTGACAGTGTAATCCTACCAATAGCACTTTATGGAAGTGAGATTTGGGGGCCACTCAATAAACTGGATTTTAAAATGTGGGACAAACATCCAATTGAAGCCCTACATGCAGAATTCTGTCGGAAAATTCTACAAGTCCAGAGAAATACACCAACTAATGCATGTAGGGCAGAATTGGGCCGTTTTCCAGTAATAATGAAAATACAGAAAAGATCATTAAAATTTTGGCTACATCTAAATTCAAGTCCAAATTCGAGTCTGCAATTTAAAGCACTTCAAGCCCAAGAGCTGAGCCCAGAAACGAGCCCTCTCAGTCAGCTGGTGTTGGACCTCACCAACCAAGCTGACACCAGCACTGCTTCAAAAGAAAGAATTCCAATAAGCAAAATCATGAACCAATCAAAGGAATCATATTTACAATACTGGAAAAACGAAACAAAATCCCAAAGCCGACTAAATTGCTATCTGACCCTAAACAGAGAATATGAATTGGCTGATTATCTCTACTCTGTCAGAGATACGAAGCAGAGACAGATCCTTACCAAGTACAGGCTGAGTGACCACCGATTGGCAATAGAAACCGGCAGACATAAAAAGACATGGCTACCCAAAGAGGAGCGTGTATGTGGTCACTGCATGACAGGGGAGGTAGAGACAGAGATGCACTTTCTCCTTTACTGTGATAAATATTCCTCACAAAGAGATTCATTATTCACAGAAATGACTACATATATTCCAAATTTTTACAAATTGAACCCAGAGGAAAAACTAAGAATACTCATGGGCGAAGGAGCAATGGCTCCTCTTGCAGCCAAATATGTATTTTCCTGCCATAGCCTGAGGGACACTGAATAATAACATCTGCATAGTAAACAGTAACTTACTTATTATTATTATTACTATTATTACCATAATTATTCATGTTTATCATCCCAAATATGGGTGGTAATGGTAGTGATAACAGTTTAGTGATGGTAGTAGTAGTCGTAGTAATGATGATTGTAGTTGTAGTACTGATATAAAGAAGAAGATGACCGTTATTTAGTTATAAGTTAGTTATAGTTTCATTTTCCATAATTAGATTTTATATTTATTGCATTTCTACTATTGACTGTTATTATTTTTGTATTTAATTTGGTATTATTATTTACTACCATTTTATATTATTATTTGCTAACATTTACAATTTTGTTACAATGTATATTGTATACATTGTTGCTTTGGCAATATTGACACAATGTTTTCATGCCAATAAAGCAGCTTGAATTTGAATTTGAGAGAGGGATCCCACAGATCTATGTTACGTCTGACAGTTGGAGAGAGAGAGAGAGAGAGAGATCCCACAGATCTATGTTACGTCTGACAGTTGGAGAGAGAGAGGGATCCCACAGATCTATGCTACATCTGACAGTTGGAGAGAGAGAGAGAGAGGGATCCCACAGATCTATGCTACGTCTGACAGTTGCAGAGAGAGGGAGAGAGAGAGAGGGATCCCACAGATCTATGCTACGTCTGACAGTTGGAGAGAGAGAGAGAGAGAGAGAGATCCCACAGATCTATGTTACGTCTGACAGTTGGAGAGAGAGAGGGATTCCACAGATCTATGCTTCGTCTGACAGTTGGAGAGAGAGAGAGAGAGGGATCCCACAGATCTATGCTACGTCTGACAGTTGCAGAGAGAGGGAGAGAGAGAGAGAGAGGGATCCCACAGATCTATGCTATGTGCTAACAGTTGCAAAGAGAGGGAGAGAGAGAGAGAGGGATCCCACAGATCTATGCTACGTGCTAACAGTTGCAGAGAGAGGGAGAGAGAGAGAGAGAGAGGGATCCCACAGATCTATGAGATGTGCTAACAGTTGCAGAGAGAGGGAGAGAGAGGGAGAGAGAGGGAGAGAGAGGGATCCCACAGATCTATGCTACGTGCTGACAGTTGGAGAGAGAGAGGGATGCCACAGATCTATGCTATGTGCTAACAGTTGCAGAGATAGAGAGATAAACACTGAGAGAGACAGAGATAGAGCAATCTCTGCAGGCCTGTCCTGTGCAGGCAGTTGCTAAGAAAACGCGTGAGAATGTGTGTGAGAGAGTGTTTGTGTGTAGGAGAGAGGGAGAGAGAGAGATAGAGCGAGACCCCACAGCGCCACAGGACAGCAACACAATTAGGCCCAACCAAATCATAAGAAAAACAAGTAAATAACTTGACAAAAAAACAGGGCAAACTAGATGGTATGTGTTACTGAGAGAACATAGTGAGGCTGTCTATCTGACTATGATATAGTGTTGGTGTGAGGAGGGAGGGAGGGAGGGCGGGTGGGAGAGAGAGGGAGAGAGAGAGGGAGAGAGAGGGAGGGAGGGAGGGAGGGAGGGAGGGAGGGAGGGAGGGAGGGAGGGAGAGAGAGAGAGAGAGAGAGAGAGAGAGAGAGAGAGAGAGAGAGAGAGAGAGAGAGAGAGAGAGAGAGAGAGAGAGAGAGAGAGAGAGAGAGAGAGAGAGAGAGAGAGAGAGAGAGAGAGAGAGAGAGAGAGAGAGAGAGAGAGAGAGAGAGAGAGAGAGAGAGAGAGAGAGAGAGAGAGAGAGAGAGAGAGAGAGAGAGAGAGAGAGAGGCTGTGTATCTGACTATGTAGAGAATTGGTCTATTACTATTTATAGATTCTTAACTAACAGGAGTCAGACATTTACCCCTGGCACCTAGCCAGCTGCCTGTCAGATTAGAACTGAAGTTTTGTCCTTCTGATAAAATGGGAAGCCAAACTAACACACTTCGCCACCAGGTATCCACTGTTGACAGACTAGAGCCTGGACACGAGCACTATAAACAGGTTACGTTGTCTACTGGCTGGATGGAACATTTTTACATTTTTTAGGGGGTTTGTATTTAGACTGAGACTGTTCGTTTGTCAAGTTGTGGTCGGACACGAGTGTCCAGTCTGGCTGTTCATGTGTATGTTTGGTTTTAAAATTAAACCTTTATTTAATTGGACAAATCAGTTATTAAGAACAAATTCTTATTTACAATGATGTCCTTCCGGGGAACAGTGGGTTAATTGCCGTGTTCAGGGGAAGAATGACATATTTATACCTTGTCAGCTCTGAGATCCATCCAGGAAGCTTTCGATACTGGCCAAAAGCTCTAAACACGAGGCTACCATTTCATACCAAACCACATTATACCAAACCACACTACACCAAACCACACTATACTATACCACACTATACCAAACCACACTATACCAAACCATACCACACTATACCAAACCACACTATACCAAACCACACTATACCAAACCACAGTATACCAAACCACACTATACCAAACCATACCACACTATACCAAACCATACCACACTATACCAAACCACACTATACCAAACCATACCACACCATACTATACCACACTATACCATACCATACCACACTATACCAAACCACACTATACCTAACCACACTATATCACAAGAAACCAAACCATACCATACTATACCAAACCATACCACACCATACTATACCACACTATACCAAACCATACCACACCATACTATACCACACTATACCATACCATACCACACTATACCAAACCACACTATACCTAACCACACTATATCACAAGAAACCAAACCATACCACACTATACCAAACCATACCACACCATACCACACTATACCACACTATACCATACCATACCACACCATACCATACCACAACATACCACGCTTTACCACACATACCTAACGATACCAAACCTCACTATACCACACCATACCACACTATACCATACCATACCACATCACACCATACCACACCATACCACACTATATCATACCATACCATACCACACCAAACCATACCACACTATACCACACCATACCATACCCCATTATACCACACTATACCACACCATATCACACCAAACCAAAACACACCATACCACACTATACCACACCATACCATACCACACTATACCATATCATACCACACTATACCATACCACACCATACCATATCATACCATAGCACACTATATCATACCAAACCATACCATACCATACCAACCCACGCTATGCCATACCACACTATACCACACTACACCAACGCATACTACATTATACAAAACCATACCAAACCGTATCACACCATACCACACTATACCAAATCACACTATACCAAACCACACTATACCACAACAAACAAAACCATACCATACCACACCATACTATACCATACTATACCACACTATACCATACCGCACCATACCACACCACACCATGCAACACTATACACAACATTACCACACTATACCATAACAAACCACACCATACCACACCATACCACACTATACCATACCATACCACACCATACCACACCACACCATACCACACCATATAACACTATAAACAACCATACCACACCACACCATACAACACTATACCATACCACAACATACCACACTTTACCACACATACCTAACGATACCATACCACACTATACCACACCATACCATACCAAACCATACCACACTATACCACACTATACCACACCACACCATACCATATCATACCATACCAACCCACACTATATCACAACAAACCAAACCATACCACACCATACTATACCACACTATACCATACCACACTATACCATAGCACACTATACCATACCATACCATACCACACTATACCACACTATTCCATACCATACCACACCATACCACACCACAACATACCACGCTTTACCACACATACCTAACGATACCATACCACACTATACCACACCATCCCATACCAAACCACACCACACCATACCACACTATACCACACTATACCATACCATACCACACTATACCACACCATACCACGCCATACCATACCACACCACACCAAATCAAACCGTACCATACCATAGCACACCATACCACACTATACCAAACCATACCATACCAGACCATACCACACCAAACCATACCAATCCACACTATACCATACCACACTATACGACACTACACCAAACCATACCACACTATACCAAACCAAACCACACCACACCATGCCAACCATACGAAACCAACCCACACTATACCATACCACACTATACCACACTACACCAAACCATACCACACTATACCAAACCACACCACACCATACCAAACCATACGAAACCATGCCTCACTATACCATACCACACTATACCATATCCATACCAAACCATTCCACACTATAACATACCATACCACAGTATACCACACATACCAAACCATACCATACCACACCATATCAGACCATACCACACCATACCATACCATAGCACACCATACCACACTATACCAAACCATACCATACCAGACCATACCACACCAAACCATACCACACAATACCAAACCATACCACACCATACCAAACCACACAATACCAAACCATACCACACCATATCACACTACACCAAACCATACCACACGATACCACACTACACAAAACCACACAATACCAAACCATACCACACTATACCACACTGCACCAAACCATACCACACTATACCAAACCATATCACACAATGCCAAACCATACCACACCATGCCAAACCAAACCACACCAAACACACAGCATACCACATTATACCACACCACACCACAATACAGCACACCACACTATAACATACCACGCTATACCATACCACACTATACCATACCACACTATACCATTACACACTATACCATACCACACTATACCACACCACACTATCCCACACCACTCCACACTACACCATACCAAACCAAACCATACCACACCAAATACACACCATACCACACAAAACCACACCATACCACACTATACCATACCACACCACAATACAGCATACCACACCATACCATACCACACTATACCATACCACACTATACCACACCACACTATACCACACCACTCCACACTATACCATACCACACTATGCTACAACATACCATATCACACTATATATAGGCTATACCATACCACACCACACCACACTATAGAACACTATACCACACCACACTATACCACACCACTCTCTACCATACCACACTATACCATACCACACTATACCATACCACACCACACAAAACCACACCACACTATACCATACCACACCACAACTTACTAGACCACAACCACACTATACCATAACCACACCATACCAACCCAAACTATACCATACCACACTATACCATACCACACTATACCATATCCATACCAAACCATTCCACACTATAACATACCATACCACACTATACCAAACCAAACCACACCACACCATACCAAACCATACGAAACCATGCCTCACAATACCATACCACACTATACCATATCCATACCAAACCATTCCACACTATAACATACCATACCACACTATACCACACATACCAAACCATACCATACCACACCATATCAGACCATACCACACCGTACCATACCATAGCACACCATACCACACTATACCAAACCATACCATACCAGACCATACCACACCAAACCATACCACACATACCATACCAGACCATACCACACCAAACCATATCACACAATACCAAACCATACCACACCATACCAAACCACACAATACCAAACCACACCATACCAAACCACACAATACCAAACCATACCAAACCACACAATACCAAACCATACCACACCATATCACACTACACCAAACCATACCACACGATACCACACTACACAAAACCACACAATACCAAACCATACCACACTATACCACACTGCACCAAACCATACCACACTATACCAAACCATATCACACAATGCCAAACCATACCACACCAAACACACAGCATACCACATTATACCACACCACACCTCAATACAGCACACCACACTATAACATACCACGCTATACCATACCACACTATACCATACCACACTATACCATTACACACTATACCATACCACACTATACCACACCACACTATACCACACCACTCCACACTACACCATACCAAACCAAACCATACCACACCAAATACACACCATACCACACAAAACCACACCATACCACACTATACCATACCACACCACAATACAGCATACCACACTATACCATACCACACTATACCATACCACACTATACCATACCACACTATACCACACTGCACCAAACCATACCACACTATACCAAACCATATCACACAATGCCAAACCATACCACACCAAACACACAGCATACCACATTATACCACACCACACCTCAATACAGCACACCACACTATAACATACCTCGCTATACCATACCACACTATACCATACCACACTATACCATTACACACTATACCATACCACACTATACCACACCACACTATACCACACCACTCCACACTACACCATACCAAACCAAACCATACCACACCAAATACACACCATACCACACAAAACCACACCATACCACACTATACCATACCACACCACAATACAGCATACCACACTATACCATACCACACTATACCATACCACACTATACCACACCACACTATACCACACCACTCCACACTATAACATACCACAACATACCACACTATACTACAACATACCATATCACACTATATATAGGCTATACCATACCACACCACACCACACTATAGAACACTATACCACACCACACTATACCACACCACTCTCTACCATACCACACTATACCATACCACACTATACCATACCACACCACACAAAACCACACCACACTATACCATACCACACCACAACTTACTAGACCACAACCACACTATACCATAACCACACCATACCAACCCAAACTATACCATACCACACTATACCATACCACACTATACCATATCCATACCAAACCATTCCACACTATAACATACCATACCACACTATACCAAACCAAACCACACCACACCATACCAAACCATACGAAACCATGCCTCACTATACCATACCACACTATACCATATCCATACCAAACCATTCCACACTATAACATACCATACCACACTATACCACACATACCAAACCATACCATACCAGACCATACCACACCAAACCATATCAGTTATTAAGAACAAATTCTTATTTACAATGATGTCCTTCCGGGGAACAGTGGGTTAATTGCCGTGTTCAGGGGAAGAATGACATATTTATACCTTGTCAGCTCTGAGATCCATCCAGGAAGCTTTCGATACTGGCCAAAAGCTCTAAACACGAGGCTACCATTTCATACCAAACCACATTATACCAAACCACACTATACCAAACCACACTATACTATACCACACTATACCAAACCACACTATACCAAACCATACCACACCATATCACACTACACCAAACCATACCACACTATACCACACTACACAAAACCACACAATACCAAACCATACCACACTATACCACACTATACCAAACTATACCACACCATGCCAAACCAAACCACACCAAACACACAGCATACCACATTATACCACACCATACCACACATATCATACCACACCATACTACACTATATCATACCACACCATACCAAACCATACCATACCACACCATACCATACCACACCATACCACACTAAACCAAACCATACCACACCATACCACACTATACCAAACCATACCACACCAAACCATACCACACAATACCAAACCATACCATACCACACTATACCATACCACATCATACTATACCACACCATACCACACTGCACCACACCATACCACACTATACTATACCACACAATACCACACTATACCACACCATACCACACAATACTATACTATACCACACTATACTGTACCACACTCTACTATACCACACTGTACCATACTATACCACACTATACCTTACGACACCACACCATACCACACTGCACCACACCATACCACACTATACTATACCACACAATACCACACTATACCACACCATACCACACAATGCTATACTATACCACACTATAGCATACCACACTATACCATACCACACCACACCATTACCACACTGTACCAAACCAAACAGCCAACAATTATGTGTATGTTTTTGTGTGTAGGTTGTTAATCCACGTGTCTCCCTCCTGTTCTGTCCAGGTCCTCCCTGACAGAGGCTGAGCAGACTGAGGAGAGGAGTAAGCCTCCTTCTTTCACCTCCTCCTCCCCACCTCCTCCCCCTGTCACCTCCTCCCCACCTCCTCCCCCTGTCACCTCCTCCCCACCTCCTCCCCCAGCCACCTCCTCCCCACCTCCTCCCCCTGCCACCTCCTCCCCACCTCCTCCCCCTGTCACCTCCTCCCCTCCTCCTCCCCCTGTCACCTCCTCCCCACCTCCTCCCCCTGCCACCTCCTCCCCTCCTCCTCCCCCTGTCACCTCCTCCCCACTTCCTCCCACGTCTCCTGGACAAGTCTTCCAGTACCCTCCTGCCCTCCCTCCCTACCTTCAGGAAGATTTTCCCACCCCTCCTCCCACTCCTCAAGAGAGGCTGCCCCCAGAGCTCCAGTCGACTGAGCCCGGCACTCCACTTCCTGCAACCCCCCAGGCTCCAGCAGAAGCCCCAGAAACTCCGGCTTCTTCCCCACCAGCCCAGTCTTCTTCCCCACCAGCCCAGGCTTCTTCCCCACCAGCCCAGGCTTCTTCCCCACCTGCAGCTCTTGCAGCAACCCCGGTTGTCCCGCCTCTACCTGTACCTACACCCTCTGAGAGTCGGGACACCACACTCACCACCACTACATTCTCTGAACCCCTGACAGAATCCCCAGCCTCCCTACCTCAACCTCCACCCCGTGAAGAGGACACCATCTCCACCCCTGCACCCTGTGACCCTACACCCAGGTATGGTTACCACTATGTCGCTATATTGGACCAGTGTCATATACACCTACAGTACCAGTCAAAAGTTTGGACACACCTACTTATTCCAGGGTTTTTAATTTTATTTTGTAAAATAATAGTGAAGACATCAAAACGATGAGATAACACATATGGAATCATGTAGTAACCATAAAAGTGTAAAACAAAAAACAAAAAATATTTTACATTTTGAGATTCTTCAAATGACAGCTTTGATGACAGCTTTGCACACAGGTCAAATCAAATCAAATGTATTTATAAAGCCCTTCTTACATCAGCTGAAATCTCAAAGTGCTGTACAGAAACCCAGCCTAAACCCAGCCTAAAACCCTCAAACAGCAAGCAATGCAGGTGTAGAAGCACTTGAATTACAGAGACTAGCTTCTCCACCATCACGTACCAGTCGCATCTTAACCACTTCAATAGAATAAGGCCAGATCTACTTCTTGGCTGGTACTCAATTGTATAGTATTGTATAGTATTTAATTGATTTATTTTTAATTTAACATTTATTTAACTAAAGTAACCCATTGTTCTCTCTAGGAACACATTTATTTCAATACGCAATTGAGTGCACTTGACAGTGATTATTAAGGTGTGGAAACTTTTCCAGTTGAACATTCTGCTCCAGTCCTGCTAGGTTAGAATTTGACTGATTTGTTGTCATTGAGTTGATTTCAGAGAGAGTGAGTGAGTGAGTGAGTGAGTGAGTGAGTGAGTGAGTGAGTGAGTGAGTGAGTGAGTGAGAGGGAGAGAGAGGGAAAGAGCGGGAGATTGAGAGGGAGAGAGAGAGAGAGAGAAACAGAGAGAGAGAGAGAGAGAGAGAGAGACAGAGAGAGAGACAGAGAGCGAGAGAGAGAGAGTTGTGTGTGTGTATTGTAGGCTTAGTGAGAGCTGAGGTGTGTGCTTCTATAACTATCCTCACAAGGACAGTAGAACAAGGAAAATTCTCCCTCGTGGGGACATTTCCCAGATTCCCCGTGAGGAAAAAGTCTAATTTAATCTTAGGGATAAGAGACAGTTACAATTATGGTTCGGGTTACAATTAAGGTAAGTGGTTAGGGTATAGGGTATAGGGTTAGGGTATAGGGTTAGGGTATAGGGTTAGGGTTAGGGTTAGGGTTAGGGTTAGGGTATAGGGTATAGGGTATAGGGTATAGGGTATAAGGAATAGGGTTAGGGTATAGGGTTAGGGTATAGGGTATAGGGTTAGGGTATAGGGTTAGGGTATCGGGTATAGGGTATAGGGTTAGGGTATAGGGTTTGGGTATAGGGTTAGAGTATAGGGTATAGGGTTAGGGTATAGGGAATAGGGTTAGGGTATAGGGTATAGGGTTAGGGTATAGGGTTTGGGTATAGGGTTAGGGTATAGGGTATAGGGTTAGGGTATAGGGTTAGAGTAAGGTTATGGTTAGGGTATAGAGTAAGGTTAGGGTATCGGGTTAGGGTATATGGTATAGGGTATAGGGTTAGGGTATAGGGTAAGGTAAGGTTAGGGTATAGGGTATAGGGTTAGAGTATAGGGTAAAGTTAGTGGTTAGGGTTAGGGTATAGGGTTAGGGTATAGGGTATAGGGTATAGGGTTAGGGTATAGGGTATAGGGTTAGGGTATAGGGTTAGGGTATAGGGTTAGGGTATAGGGTTAGGGTATAGGGTAAGGTTAGTGGTTAGGGTTAGGGTATAGGGTTAGGGTATAGGGTTAGGGTATAGGGTAAGGTTAGGGATTATACTATTTTGAATGGAAATACATTTTTAGGCCCCCACGCCAATGAAAGTGTGTGTGTGTGTGTGTGTTGACTTGATAAGTACATAATGCTTGTAATCGTGTTTTTTCCATCTTGCACTTCCACATTCCACCAGCAGAGGGCAGGTATGACCCAATGATGTCATATATAACACTGTCACAGTATTCACACTCCGTCTCTCTCTGCACCCTGCTGTCTGCCCTACGCAGTTAGGTGGTGCTTAACATAGAAACACAATCCATAGATTGGGTTTTCCCATTCAAAATGATGATGGCGTCATGGTTGGACTGGCAGCCATTGCGGGTGTACCTGTAGGAGCCAAACAGGATGTAAAACCATTCTATTTCTATGGTGCAGTGTGCATAGACAATCCCAGCTAAAACATACACTGTATATACAAAAGTATGTGGACACCCCTTCAAATTAGTGGATTCGGCTATTTCAGCCACACCCGTTGCTGACAGGCGTATAAAATGGAGCACACAGCCATGCAATCTCCATAGCAGGGCGGCAGGGTAGCCTAGTGGTTAGAGCGTTGCAAGTTCAAACCCCCGAGCTGACAAGGTACAAATCTGTCGTTCTGCCCCCTGAACAGGCAGTTAACCCCACTGTTCCTAGGCCGTCATTGAAAATAAGAATTTGTTCTTTATTAACTGACTTGCCTTAAATAAAGGTAAAATAAAAAACATTGGCAGGCGAATGACCCGTGCTGAAGAGCTCAGTGACTTTCAACGTGGCACCGTCCTAGCATGCCACCTTTCCAAAAATGGCAGTTCATCACATTTCTGCCCTGGTGAACTGTAAGTGCTGTTATTGTGAAGTGGAAACGTGTAAGAGCAACAACGGCTTAGCCGTGAAGTGGTAGACCACACAAGCTCATGAAAAAGAACCGCCCAAGCACATAAAAATCCTTCTCAGAAGAGTTGGAGGCTGTTATATTAATGTGGTATAACAATGTGTGCTTTTGGGAATGAGATGTTTGACGAGCAGGTGTCCACATACTTTTGGTCATGTAGTTTACCTCATCAGTCCATCTCATCCACTACTATATGTTAAAGATGTACCACGGTATCCATAAATCGCTACGCCATTTCCTGGATGCTAAAATTCAGTACCATTTAAACCGCTGTGAAATACACTGAACACAAATATCAATGTAAAACATTTAAGGAGCAGAAAATACATTTATAAATGTTTTTGCCCATATACACAAAAAGCTCATTTCTCTCAAATGTTGTGCAAAAAAATGTGTTTTCATCCCTTTTAGTGATCCATCCACCTGACAGGTGTGTCATATCAAGAGGCTGATTAATGATCATTACACAGGTGCACCTTGTGCTGAGGACAAAAAAAAGGCCACTAAAATGTGCAATTTTGTCACACAACACAATAACACAGATGTCTCAAGTTTTGAGGGAGGATGCAAATTGCTGACTGCAGGAAGGTCCACCAGAGCTGTTGCCAGAGATTTGAATGTTCCTTTCTCTACCATAAGCCGGCTCCAACGTTGTTTTAGAGAATTTTGCAGCGCCTCCAACCGGCCTCACAACTGCAGACCGCATGTATGGCGTGGTGTGGGTGAGCGGTTTGCTGATGTCAACGTTGTGAACAGAGTGCCCAATGGATGGGGATGGGGATATGGTATGGGCAGGCATAATTGCATTTTATCTATGAAAATTTGAACACAAATATTTCATTTTATTTTTTAAAGTCAGTTAAGAACCAATTCTTATTTACAATGATAAAAATACAAATTTTCTTAAAGAATCTGTGACCATCAGATGCACATCTGCATTCCCAGTCATGTTAAATCCATAGATTAGGGCCTAATTAATATATTTCAATTGACTGATTTCCTTTATATGAATTGTAACTTTAGTAAAATCAGTGAAATTGTTGCGTGTTTATATTTTTGTTCATAATTTGTGTTTCGTCTGTTTGAAGCCACAAGTAAAAGACGATCTATAAAACTGGAGAAATGGGGGGAAAGCATAGAAACAGAGCGCATAGAACAGATCTACTGCGTCTTAGACTTGCTGTCAATGAGAATGACAGATCTATAACTCAGATTTCTATGCAAATTTTTCCAGGTCGCCCGAAAATGTTACATATTGTGGCTTTCAATTATATACATTTTTTGTTGTTGTTGCATATGTCATGTAGCACACTCAAATCAAATCAAATACATGTATAAAGCCCTTTCTACATCAGAATGTATGTATATAGCCCTTCGTACATCAGCTGATATCAGCAAAGTGCTGTACAGAAACCCAGCCTAAAACCCCAAACAGCAAGCAATGCAGGTGTAGAAGCACGTTGGCTAGGAAAAACTCCCTAGAAAGGCCAAAACCTAGGAAGAAACCTAGAGAGGAACCAGGCTATGAGGGGTGGCCAGTCCTCTTCTGGCTGTGCCGGGTAGAGAGGAACCAGGCTATGAGGGGTGGCCAGTCCTCTTCTGGCTGTGCCGGGTAGAGAGGAACCAGGCTATGAGGGGTGGCCAGTCCTCTTCTGGCTGTGCCGGGTAGAGAGGAACCAGGCTATGAGGGGTGGCCAGTCCTCTTCTGGCTGTGCCGGGTAGAGAGGAACCAGGCTATGAGGGGTGGCCAGTCCTCTTCTGGCTGTGCCGGGTAGAGAGGAACCAGGCTATGAGGGGTGGCCAGTCCTCTTCTGGCTGTGCCGAGTAGAGAGGAACCAGGCTATGAGGGGTGGCCAGTCCTCTTCTGGCTGTGCCGGGTGGAGATTATAACAGCATACTGTACGCCTGTAATTGTAGTACCTCTAAATCCTATCTGGCATTCATACATCTATGAAAACCACACACACACACACACACACATATATATATATATATATATATATATATATATATATGTTTTAGAGAAGAGTCTTACATCTTAGAGATTTTACAGAATTATAGTTCTAGCTGTTTTTTTTTTTTAGTTGTATCCTGGGGGCAGAGCTGAATGAACTTGGCATACATACATTCATAAGAACCCCCCTTCTCCCTGTGAAAACAGTGCCCAGGGAATACAGCACTGCGGGCTACTGAAGAGTGGTGCAGCGGCAGTAGCTATCATCTATGATGATGTGTAAATAGAGTAGAAGCAGAGAGGGAAGCAGAGCCCAGAGGGTAGCAACAAGGAGCCCTGCTATTGGCTGTGGAAGAGAGGAGGAAGGAGTAGCTCTGCCATTGGCTGTGAAGTGGAGGATCACATCTATGATTATTGTAATTGAAGAGACACAGTGACTTGGGAGAGAAACACATATCAGCGACAGAGTCTAGGGAGATAAATAGGTAGTGAGACAGCTTGATGTACCAGGACACCCCCTGGACAGGACACTAGTCTATCTCCTGTTTCTGTAGTGAAACAGCTTGATGTACCAGGACACCCCCTGGACAGGACACTAGTCTATCTCCTGTTTCTGTAGTGAGACAGCTTGATGTACAGGACACCCCCTGGACAGGACACCCCCTGGACAGGACACTAGTCTATCTCCTGTTTCTGTAGTGAGACAGCTTGATGTACAGGACACCCCCTGGAAAGGACACTAGTCTATCTCCTGTTTCTGTAGTGAGACAGCTTGATGTACAGGACACCCCCTGGACAGGACACCTCCTGGACAGGACACTAGTCAGATTGATGTACAGTACACCCCTTGGACAGGACACTAGTCTATCTCCTGTTTCTGTAGTGAGACAGCTTGATGTACAGGACACTAGTCTATCTCCTGTTTCTGTAGGGAGACACCTTGAAGGAGGACACCCCCTGACAGGACACTAGTCTATCTCCTGTTTCTGTAGTGAGACAGCTTGATGTACCAGGACACCCCCTGGACAGGACACTAGTCTATCTCCTGTTTCTGTAGGGAGACAGCTTGAAGGAGGACACCCCCTGACAGGACACTAGTCTACCACAGGGCCTTACCCCCAATCCGTAACGCTAAGTAGAGACGCAGCAGTCCCATTTTAACAGTCTTTGGGATTGAACTCACAACTCTTCTGTTCTCAGGGCAGACACCCTAACCACAAGACCACTGAGTAGGGCTACGGTCAACAAGACCACTGAGTAGGGCTACGGTTAACAAGACCACTGAGTAGGGCTACGGTTAACAAGACCACTGAGTAGGGCTACGGTCAACAAGACCACTGAGTAGGGCTACGGTTAACAAGACCACTGAGTAGGGCTACGGTCAAGGTTAGTGAAAGGGTTAACAAGACCACTGAGTAGGGCTACGGTTAACAAGACCACTGAGTAGGGCTACGGTTAACAAGACCACTGAGTAGGGCTACGGTCAACAAGACCACTGAGTAGGGCTACGGTTAACAAGACCACTGAGTAGGGCTACGGTCAACAAGACCACTGACTAGGGCTACGGTCAACAAGACCACTGAGTAGGGCTACGGTCAACAAGACCACTGAGTAGGGCTACGGTTAACAAGACCACTGAGTAGGGCTACGGTTAACAAGACCACTGAGTAGGGCTACGGTCAACAAGACCACTGACTAGGGCTACGGTCAACAAGACCACTGAGTAGGGCTACGGTTAACAAGACCACTGAGTAGGGCTACGGTTAACAAGACCACTGAGTAGGGCTACGGTCAACAAGACCACTGAGTAGGGCTACGGTTAACAAGACCACTGAGTAGGGCTACGGTCAACAAGACCACTGAGTAGGGCTACGGTTAACAAGACCACTGAGTAGGGCTACGGTTAACAAGACCACTGAGTAGGGCTACGGTTAACAAGACCACTGAGTAGGGCTACGGTCAACAAGACCACTGAGTAGGGCTACGGTTAAGGTTAGTGGAAGGGTCAACAAGACCACTGAGTAGGGCTACGGTTAACAAGACCACTGAGTAGGGCTACGGTCAACAAGACCACTGAGTAGGGCTACGGTCAACAAGACCACTGAGTAGGGCTACGGTCAACAAGACCACTGAGTAGGGCTACGGTCAACAAGACCACTGAGTAGGGCTACGGTTAACAAGACCACTGAGTAGGGCTACGGTTAACAAGACCACTGAGTAGGGCTACGGTCAAGAAGACCACTGAGTAGGGCTACGGTTAACAAGACCACTGAGTAGGGCTACGGTCAACAAGACCACTGAGTAGGGCTACGGTTAAGGTTAGTGGAAGGGTTAACAAGACCACTGAGTAGGGCTACGGTTAACAAGACCACTGAGTAGGGCTACGGACAAGGTTAGTGGAAGGGTTAACTGTCGTTGTGCAGTTGTTGGAGGGTATAAACTATGAGAACAACGGAGTACTAGAGACACTAAATAAGGCTTTGATTAAAACTACCACTCGGGTGATGAGAGAAATATTTAAATGAACGTGTTGTGAAAACCACGTGTCGGACAGTTTACTACAATACACTGAACAATACAGTAAGAACCTAAATAAACATTTAAAACATGTCATTCTTAGTTGAACATTGTGTGTACATAGCCCCAGGATAGCAACTCTGTGAGAGGGTGTTATGGGATACGAACAGGGAGAGAACTCTGTGAGAGGGTGTTATGGGATACGAACAGGGAGAGGACTCTGTGAGAGGGTGTTATGGGATACGAACAGGGAGAGAACTCTGTGAGAGGGTGTTATGGGATACGAACAGGGAGAGAACTCTGTGAGAGGGTGTTATGGGATACGAACAGGGAGAGAACTCTGTGAGAGGGTGTTATGGGATATGAACAGGGAGAGAACTCTGTGAGAGGGTGTTATAGGATATGAACAGGGAGAGAACTCTGTGAGAGGGTGTTATGGGATAGGAACAGGGAGATAACTCTGTGAGAGGGTGTTATGGGATACGAACAGGGACAAAGAAGCAGGTTCTTGCCCTAGGCTCCTTCAGACATACAGACAGACTGCCGGAGACAAAGGTGAACAGAAGGGTTTTATGCCCATCGGCCCTTTGAGAGACGAATAAGAGAGCTGACATAAGCCTCAGCTCTCTCTCCTGTTAGCTCTATAACTGTTGGTAGACTGAGAGGGATTTAGTGGGATATATTTCATCTCTCTCTCTCTCCTGTTAGCTCTATAACTGTTGGTAGACAGAGAGGGATTTAGTGGGATATATTCCATCTCTCTCTCTCTCCTGTTAGCTCTATAACTGTTGGTAGACAGAGGGATTTAGTGGGATATATTTCATCTCTCTCTCTCTCCTGTTAGCTCTATAACTGTTGGTAGACAGAGGGATTTAGTGGGATATATTTCATCTCTCTCTCTCTCCTGTTAGCTCTATAACTGTTGGTAGACAGAGGGATTTAGTGGGATATATTTCATCTCTCTCTCTCTCTCTCCTGTTAGCTCTCTAACTGTTGGTAGACTGAGAGGGATTTAGTGGGATATATTTCATCTCTCTCTCTCTCCTGTTAGCTCTCTAACTGTTGGTAGACTGAGAGGGATTTAGTGGGATATATTTCATCTCTCTCTCTCTCCTGTTAGCTCTCTAACTGTTGGTAGACTGAGAGGGATTTAGTGGGATATATTTCATCTCTCTCTCTCTCTCCTGTTAGCTCTCTAACTGTTGGTAGACTGAGGGATTTAGTGGGATATATTTCATCTCTCTCTCTCTCCTGTTAGCTCTCTAACTGTTGGTAGACAGAGGGATTTAGTGGGATATATTTCATCTCTCTCTCTCTCCTGTTAGCTCTATAACTGTTGGTAGACAGAGGGATTTAGTAGGATATATTTCATCTCTCTCTCTCTCCTGTTAGCTCTCTAACTGTTGGTAGACTGAGAGGGATTTAGTGGGATATATTTCATCTCTCTCTCTCTCCTGTTAGCTCTATAACTGTTGGTAGACAGAGAGGGATTTAGTGGGATATATTTCATCTCTCTCTCTCTCCTGTTAGCTCTCTAACTGTTGGTAGACTGAGAGGGATTTAGTGGGATATATTTCATCTCTCTCTCTCTCCTGTTAGCTCTCTAACTGTTGGTAGACTGAGAGGGATTTAGTGGGATATATTTCATCTCTCTCTCTCTCCTGTTAGCTATATAACTGTTGGTAGACTGAGAGGGATTTAGTGGGATATATTTCATCTCTCTCTCTCTCCTGTTAGCTCTATAACTGTTGGTAGACTGAGAGGGATTTAGTGGGATATATTTCATCTCTCTCTCTCTCCTGTTAGCTCTATAACTGTTGGTAGACTGAGGGATTTAGTGGGATATATTTCATCTCTCTCTCTCTCTCTCCTGTTAGCTCTATAACTGTTGGTAGACAGAGGGATTTAGTGGGATATAGTTCATCTCTCTCTCTCTCTCTCCTGTTAGCTCTCTAACTGTTGGTAGACTGAGAGGGATTTAGTGGGATATATTTCATCTCTCTCTCTCTCTCTCCTGTTAGCTCTCTAACTGTTGGTAGACTGAGAGGGATTTAGTGGGATATATTTCATCTCTCTCTCTCTCCTGTTAGCTCTATAACTGTTGGTAGACTGAGAGGGATTTAGTGGGATATATTTCATCTCTCTCTCTCTCCTGTTAGCTCTATAACTGTTGGTAGACTGAGAGGGATTTAGTGGGATATATTTCATCTCTCTCTCTCTCCTGTTAGCTCTATAACTGTTGGTAGACAGAGGGATTTAGTGGGATATATTTCATCTCTCTCTCTCTCCTGTTAGCTCTCTAACTGTTGGTAGACTGAGAGGGATTTAGTGGGATATATTTCATCTCTCTCTCTCTCCTGTTAGCTCTCTAACTGTTGGTAGACAGAGGGATTTAGTGGGATATATTTCATCTCTCTCTCTCTCTCTCCTGTTAGCTCTCTAACTGTTGGTAGACAGAGGGATTTAGTGGGATATATTTCATCTCTCTCTCTCTCCTGTTAGCTCTCTAACTGTTGGTAGACTGAGAGGGATTTAGTGGGATATATTTCATCTCTGTCTCTCTCCTGTTAGCTCTCTAACTGTTGGTAGACTGAGAGGGATTTAGTGGGATATAGTTCATCTCTCTCTCTCTCCTGTTAGCTCTCTAACTGTTGGTAGACTGAGAGGGATTTAGTGGGATATATTTCATCTCTCTCTCTCCTGTTAGCTCTCTAACTGTTGGTAGACTGAGAGGGATTTAGTGGGATATATTTCATCTCTCTCTCTCTCCTGTTAGCTCTATAACTGTTGGTAGACAGAGGGATTTAGTGGGATATATTTCATCTCTCTCTCTCTCCTGTTAGCTCTCTAACTGTTGGTAGACTGAGAGGGATTTAGTGGGATATATTTCATCTCTCTCTCTCTCCTGTTAGCTCTCTAACTGTTGGTAGACTGAGAGGGATTTAGTGGGATATATTTCATCTCTCTCTCTCTCCTGTTAGCTCTCTAACTGTTGGTAGACTGAGAGGGATTTAGTGGGATATATTTCATCTCTCTCTCTCTCCTGTTAGCTCTCTAACTGTTGGTAGACTGAGAGGGATTTAGTGGGATATATTTCATCTCTCTCTCTCTCCTGTTAGCTCTATAACTGTTGGTAGACTGAGAGGGATTTAGTGGGATATATTTCATCTCTCTCTCTCTCCTGTTAGCTCTCTAACTGTTGGTAGACAGAGGGATTTAGTGGGATATATTTCATCTCTCTCTCTCTCTCCTGTTAGCTCTCTAACTGTTGGTAGACTGAGAGGGATTTAGTGGGATATATTTCATCTCTCTCTCTCTCCTGTTAGCTCTCTAACTGTTGGTAGACTGAGAGGGATTTAGTGGGATATATTTCATCTCTCTCTCTCTCCTGTTAGCTCTATAACTGTTGGTAGACTGAGAGGGATTTAGTGGGATATATTTCATCTCTCTCTCTCTCCTGTTAGCTCTCTAACTGTTGGTAGACAGAGGGATTTAGTGGGATATATTTCATCTCTCTCTCTCTCTCCTGTTAGCTCTCTAACTGTTGGTAGACTGAGAGGGATTTAGTGGGATATATTTCATCTCTCTCTCTCTCCTGTTAGCTCTATAACTGTTGGTAGACAGAGGGATTTAGTGGGATATATTTCATCTCTCTCTCTCCTGTTAGCTCTCTAACTGTTGGTAGACAGAGGGATTTAGTGGGATATATTTCATCTCTCTCTCTCTCCTGTTAGCTCTCTAACTGTTGGTAGACTGAGAGGGATTTAGTGGGATATATTTCATCTCTCTCTCTCTCTCTCCTGTTAGCTCTATAACTGTTGGTAGACTGAGAGGGATTTAGTGGGATATATTTCATCTCTCTCTCTCTCCTGTTAGCTCTATAACTGTTGGTAGACAGAGGGATTTAGTGGGATATATTTCATCTCTCTCTCTCCTGTTAGCTCTCTAACTGTTGGTAGACTGAGAGGGATTTAGTGGGATATATTTCATCTCTCTCTCTCTCCTGTTAGCTCTCTAACTGTTGGTAGACAGAGGGATTTAGTGGGATATATTTCATCTCTCTCTCTCTCCTGTTAGCTCTCTAACTGTTGGTAGACAGAGGGATTTAGTGGGATATATTTCATCTCTCTCTCTCTCCTGTTAGCTCTCTAACTGTTGGTAGACTGAGAGGGATTTAGTGGGATATATTTCATCTCTCTCTCTCTCCTGTTAGCTCTATAACTGTTGGTAGACTGAGAGGGATTTAGTGGGATATATTTCATCTCTCTCTCTCTCCTGTTAGCTCTCTAACTGTTGGTAGACTGAGAGGGATTTAGTGGGATATATTTCATCTCTCTCTCTCTCCTGTTAGCTCTCTAACTGTTGGTAGACTGAGAGGGATTTAGTGGGATATATTTCATCTCTCTCTCTCTCCTGTTAGCTCTCTAACTGTTGGTAGACTGAGAGGGATTTAGTGGGATATATTTCATCTCTCTCTCTCTCCTGTTAGCTCTCTAACTGTTGGTAGACTGAGAGGGATTTAGTGGGATATATTTCATCTCTCTCTCTCTCTCTCCTGTTAGCTCTCTAACTGTTGGTAGACTGAGAGGGATTTAGTGGGATATATTTCATCTCTCTCTCTCTCCTGTTAGCTCTCTAACTGTTGGTAGACTGAGAGGGATTTAGTGGGATATATTTCATCTCTCTCTCTCTCCTGTTAGCTCTATAACTGTTGGTAGACTGAGAGGGATTTAGTGGGATATATTTCATCTCTCTCTCTCTCCTGTTAGCTCTATAACTGTTGGTAGACAGAGGGATTTAGTGGGATATATTTCATCTCTCTCTCTCTCCTGTTAGCTCTCTAACTGTTGGTAGACAGAGGGATTTAGTGGGATATATTTCATCTCTCTCTCTCTCCTGTTAGCTCTATAACTGTTGGTAGACTGAGAGGGATTTAGTGGGATATATTTCATCTCTCTCTCTCTCCTGTTAGCTCTCTAACTGTTGGTAGACTGAGAGGGATTTAGTGGGATATATTTCATCTCTCTCTCTCTCCTGTTAGCTCTCTAACTGTTGGTAGACAGAGGGATTTAGTGGGATATATTTCATCTCTCTCTCTCTCCTGTTAGCTCTATAACTGTTGGTAGACTGAGAGGGATTTAGTGGGATATATTTCATCTCTGTCTCTCTCCTGTTAGCTCTCTAACTGTTGGTAGACTGAGAGGGATTTAGTGGGATATATTTCATCTCTCTCTCTCTCCTGTTAGCTCTCTAACTGTTGGTAGACTGAGAGGGATTTAGTGGGATATATTTCATCTCTCTCTCTCTCCTGTTAGCTCTATAACTGTTGGTAGACTGAGAGGGATTTAGTGGGATATATTTCATCTCTCTCTCTCTCCTGTTAGCTCTCTAACTGTTGGTAGACAGAGAGGGATTTAGTGGGATATATTTCATCTCTCTCTCTCTCCTGTTAGCTCTCTAACTGTTGGTAGACAGAGGGATTTAGTGGGATATATTTCATCTCTCTCTCTCTCCTGTTAGCTCTATAACTGTTGGTAGACTGAGAGGGATTTAGTGGGATATTTCATCTCTCTCTCTCTCCTGTTAGCTCTCTAACTGTTGGTAGACTGAGAGGGATTTAGTGGGATATATTTCATCTCTCTCTCTCTCCTGTTAGCTCTCTAACTGTTGGTAGACAGAGGGATTTAGTGGGATATATTTCATCTCTCTCTCTCTCCTGTTAGCTCTATAACTGTTGGTAGACAGAGGGATTTAGTGGGATATATTTCATCTCTCTCTCTCTCCTGTTAGCTCTCTAACTGTTGGTAGACAGAGGGATTTAGTGGGATATATTTCATCTCTCTCTCTCTCCTGTTAGCTCTATAACTGTTGGTAGACTGAGAGGGATTTAGTGGGATATATTTCATCTCTCTCTCTCTCCTGTTAGCTCTCTAACTGTTGGTAGACTGAGAGGGATTTAGTGGGATATATTTCATCTCTCTCTCTCTCCTGTTAGCTCTATAACTGTTGGTAGACAGAGGGATTTAGTGGGATATATTTCATCTCTCTCTCTCCTGTTAGCTCTCTAACTGTTGGTAGACAGAGGGATTTAGTGGGATATATTTCATCTCTCTCTCTCTCCTGTTAGCTCTCTAACTGTTGGTAGACTGAGAGGGATTTAGTGGGATATATTTCATCTCTCTCTCTCTCCTGTTAGCTCTATAACTGTTGGTAGACAGAGGGATTTAGTGGGATATATTTCATCTCTCTCTCTCTCCTGTTAGCTCTATAACTGTTGGTAGACAGAGGGATTTAGTGGGATATATTTCATCTCTCTCTCTCTCTCTCCTGTTAGCTCTATAACTGTTGGTAGACTGAGGGATTTAGTGGGATATATTTCATCTCTCTCTCTCTCCTGTTAGCTCTCTAACTGTTGGTAGACAGAGGGATTTAGTAGGATATATTTCATCTCTCTCTCTCTCCTGTTAGCTCTCTAACTGTTGGTAGACAGAGGGATTTAGTGGGATATATTTCATCTCTCTCTCTCTCCTGTTAGCTCTATAACTGTTGGTAGACTGAGAGGGATTTAGTGGGATATATTTAATCTCTCTCTCTCTCCTGTTAGCTCTCTAACTGTTGGTAGACTGAGAGGGATTTAGTGGGATATATTTCATCTCTCTCTCTCTCCTGTTAGCTCTATAACTGTTGGTAGACAGAGGGATTTAGTGGGATATATTTCATCTCTCTCTCTCTCTCTCCTGTTAGCTCTATAACTGTTGGTAGACTGAGGGATTTAGTGGGATATATTTCATCTCTCTCTCTCTCCTGTTAGCTCTCTAACTGTTGGTAGACTGAGAGGGATTTAGTGGGATATATTTCATCTCTCTCTCTCTCTCTCCTGTTAGCTCTCTAACTGTTGGTAGACAGAGGGATTTAGTAGGATATATTTCATCTCTCTCTCTCTCCTGTTAGCTCTATAACTGTTGGTAGACAGAGGGATTTAGTGGGATATATTTCATCTCTCTCTCTCTCCTGTTAGCTCTATAACTGTTGGTAGACAGAGGGATTTAGTGGGATATATTTCATCTCTCTCTCTCTCCTGTTAGCTCTCTAACTGTTGGTAGACAGAGAGGGATTTAGTGGGATATATTTCATCTCTCTCTCTCTCCTGTTAGCTCTATAACTGTTGGTAGACTGAGAGGGATTTAGTGGGATATATTTCATCTCTCTCTCTCTCCTGTTAGCTCTCTAACTGTTGGTAGACAGAGGGATTTAGTAGGATATATTTCATCTCTCTCTCTCTCCTGTTAGCTCTATAACTGTTGGTAGACAGAGGGATTTAGTGGGATATATTTCATCTCTCTCTCTCTCCTGTTAGCTCTCTAACTGTTGGTAGACAGAGGGATTTAGTGGGATATATTTCATCTCTGTCTCTCTCCTGTTAGCTCTATAACTGTTGGTAGACTGAGAGGGATTTAGTGGGATATATTTCATCTCTCTCTCTCTCCTGTTAGCTCTATAACTGTTGGTAGACAGAGGGATTTAGTGGGATATATTTCATCTCTCTCTCTCTCTCTCCTGTTAGCTCTCTAACTGTTGGTAGACTGAGAGGGATTTAGTGGGATATATTTCATCTCTCTCTCTCTCTCTCCTGTTAGCTCTATAACTGTTGGTAGACAGAGGGATTTAGTGGGATATATTTCATCTCTCTCTCTCTCCTGTTAGCTCTCTAACTGTTGGTAGACTGAGAGGGATTTAGTGGGATATATTTCATCTCTCTCTCTCTCCTGTTAGCTCTATAACTGTTGGTAGACAGAGGGATTTAGTGGGATATATTTCATCTCTCTCTCTCCTGTTAGCTCTATAACTGTTGGTAGACAGAGGGATTTAGTGGGATATATTTCATCTCTCTCTCTCTCCTGTTAGCTCTATAACTGTTGGTAGACTGAGAGGGATTTAGTGGGATATATTTCATCTCTCTCTCTCTCCTGTTAGCTCTATAACTGTTGGTAGACATAGGGATTTAGTGGGATATATTTCATCTCTCTCTCTCTCCTGTTAGCTCTCTAACTGTTGGTAGACAGAGGGATTTAGTGGGATATATTTCATCTCTCTCTCTCTCTCTCCTGTTAGCTCTCTAACTGTTGGTAGACTGAGAGGGATTTAGTGGGATATATTTCATCTCTCTCTCTCTCCTGTTAGCTCTCTAACTGTTGGTAGACTGAGAGGGATTTAGTGGGATATATTTCATCTCTCTCTCTCTCCTGTTAGCTCTCTAACTGTTGGTAGACAGAGGGATTTAGTGGGATATATTTCATCTCTCTCTCTCTCCTGTTAGCTCTCTTAACTGTTGGTAGACTGAGAGGGATTTAGTGGGATATATTTCATCTCTCTCTCTCTCTCTCCTGTTAGCTCTCTAACTGTTGGTAGACTGAGAGGGATTTAGTGGGATATATTTCATCTCTCTCTCTCTCCTGTTAGCTCTCTAACTGTTGGTAGACTGAGAGGGATTTAGTGGGATATATTTCATCTCTCTCTCTCTCCTGTTAGCTCTCTAACTGTTGGTAGACTGAGAGGGATTTAGTGGGATATATTTCATCTCTCTCTCTCTCCTGTTAGCTCTATAACTGTTGGTAGACTGAGAGCGATTTAGTGGGATATATTTCATCTCTCTCTCTCTCCTGTTAGCTCTATAACTGTTGGTAGACTGAGAGGGATTTAGTGGGATATATTTCATCTCTCTCTCTCTCCTGTTAGCTCTCTAACTGTTGGTAGACTGAGGGATTTAGTGGGATATATTTCATCTCTCTCTCTCTCCTGTTAGCTCTATAACTGTTGGTAGACAGAGAGGGATTTAGTGGGATATATTTCATCTCTCTCTCTCTCCTGTTAGCTCTATAACTGTTGGTAGACAGAGGGATTTAGTGGGATATATTTCATCTCTCTCTCTCTCCTGTTAGCTCTATAACTGTTGGTAGACAGAGGGATTTAGTGGGATATATTTCATCTCTCTCTCTCTCCTGTTAGCTCTCTAACTGTTGGTAGACTGAGAGGGATTTAGTGGGATATATTTCATCTCTCTCTCTCTCCTGTTAGCTCTCTAACTGTTGGTAGACTGAGAGGGATTTAGTGGGATATATTTCATCTCTCTCTCTCTCTCTCCTGTTAGCTCTCTAACTGTTGGTAGACAGAGGGATTTAGTGGGATTTATTTCATCTCTCTCTCTCTCCTGTTAGCTCTCTAACTGTTGGTAGACAGAGGGATTTAGTGGGATATATTTCATCTCTCTCTCTCTCCTGTTAGCTCTCTAACTGTTGGTAGACTGAGAGGGATTTAGTGGGATATATTTCATCTCTCTCTCTCTCCTGTTAGCTCTCTAACTGTTGGTAGACTGAGAGGGATTTAGTGGGATATATTTCATCTCTCTCTCTCTCTCTCCTGTTAGCTCTCTAACTGTTGGTAGACAGAGGGATTTAGTGGGATATATTTCATCTCTCTCTCTCTCCTGTTAGCTCTCTAACTGTTGGTAGACAGAGGGATTTAGTGGGATATATTTCATCTCTCTCTCTCTCCTGTTAGCTCTATAACTGTTGGTAGACTGAGAGGGATTTAGTGGGATATATTTAATCTCTCTCTCTCTCTCTCCTGTTAGCTCTCTAACTGTTGGTAGACTGAGGGATTTAGTGGGATATATTTCATCTCTCTCTCTCTCCTGTTAGCTCTCTAACTGTTGGTAGACAGAGGGATTTAGTGGGATATATTTCATCTCTCTCTCTCTCCTGTTAGCTCTCTAACTGTTGGTAGACTGAGAGGGATTTAGTGGGATATATTTCATCTCTCTCTCTCTCCTGTTAGCTCTCTAACTGTTGGTAGACAGAGGGATTTAGTGGGATATATTTCATCTCTCTCTCTCTCCTGTTAGCTCTCTAACTGTTGGTAGACTGAGAGGGATTTAGTGGGATATATTTCATCTCTCTCTCTCTCCTGTTAGCTCTCTAACTGTTGGTAGACAGAGGGATTTAGTGGGATATATTTCATCTCTCTCTCTCTCCTGTTAGCTCTCTAACTGTTGGTAGACTGAGAGGGATTTAGTGGGATATATTTCATCTCTCTCTCTCTCCTGTTAGCTCTCTAACTGTTGGTAGACAGAGGGATTTAGTGGGATATATTTCATCTCTCTCTCTCTCCTGTTAGCTCTCTAACTGTTGGTAGACTGAGAGGGATTTAGTGGGATATATTTCATCTCTCTCTCTCTCCTGTTAGCTCTCTAACTGTTGGTAGACTGAGAGGGATTTAGTGGGATATATTTCATCTCTCTCTCTCTCCTGTTAGCTCTCTAACTGTTGGTAGACAGAGGGATTTAGTGGGATATATTTCATCTCTCTCTCTCTCTCTCCTGTTAGCTCTCTAACTGTTGGTAGACTGAGAGGGATTTAGTGGGATATATTTCATCTCTCTCTCTCTCCTGTTAGCTCTCTAACTGTTGGTAGACAGAGGGATTTAGTGGGATATATTTCATCTCTCTCTCTCTCCTGTTAGCTCTCTAACTGTTGGTAGACAGAGGGATTTAGTGGGATATATTTCATCTCTCTCTCTCTCCTGTTAGCTCTCTAACTGTTGGTAGACTGAGAGGGATTTAGTGGGATATATTTCATCTCTCTCTCTCTCCTGTTAGCTCTCTAACTGTTGGTAGACTGAGAGGGATTTAGTGGGATATATTTCATCTCTGTCTCTCTCCTGTTAGCTCTCTAACTGTTGGTAGACAGAGGGATTTAGTGGGATATATTTCATCTCTCTCTCTCTCCTGTTAGCTCTCTAACTGTTGGTAGACAGAGGGATTTAGTGGGATATATTTCATCTCTCTCTCTCTCCTGTTAGCTCTCTAACTGTTGGTAGACAGAGGGATTTAGTGGGATATATTTCATCTCTCTCTCTCTCCTGTTAGCTCTATAACTGTTGGTAGACTGAGGGATTTAGTGGGATATATGTCATCTCTGTCTCTCTCTCTCCTGTTAGCTCTCTTACTGTTGGTAGACAGAGGGATTTAGTGGGATATATTTCATCTCTCTCTCTCTCCTGTTAGCTCTCTAACTGTTGGTAGACAGAGGGATTTAGTGGGATATATTTCATCTCTCTCTCTCTCCTGTTAGCTCTATAACTGTTGGTAGACTGAGAGGGATTTAGTGGGATATATTTCATCTCTCTCTCTCTCCTGTTAGCTCTATAACTGTTGGTAGACTGAGAGGGATTTAGTGGGATATATTTCATCTCTCTCTCTCTCCTGTTAGCTCTATAACTGTTGGTAGACTGAGAGGGATTTAGTGGGATATATTTCATCTCTCTCTCTCTCTCTCCTGTTAGCTCTCTAACTGTTGGTAGACTGAGAGGGATTTAGTGGGATATATTTCATCTCTCTCTCTCTCCTGTTAGCTCTCTAACTGTTGGTAGACAGAGGGATTTAGTGGGATATATTTCATCTCTCTCTCTCTCCTGTTAGCTCTCTAACTGTTGGTAGACAGAGGGATTTAGTGGGATATATTTCATCTCTCTCTCTCTCCTGTTAGCTCTCTAACTGTTGGTAGACAGAGGGATTTAGTGGGATATATTTCATCTCTCTCTCTCTCCTGTTAGCTCTATAACTGTTGGTAGACTGAGAGGGATTTAGTGGGATATATTTCATCTCTCTCTCTCTCCTGTTAGCTCTCTAACTGTTGGTAGACAGAGGGATTTAGTGGGATATATTTCATCTCTCTCTCTCTCCTGTTAGCTCTCTAACTGTTGGTAGACAGAGGGATTTAGTGGGATATATTTCATCTCTCTCTCTCTCCTGTTAGCTCTCTAACTGTTGGTAGACTGAGGGATTTAGTGGGATATATTTCATCTCTCTCTCTCTCCTGTTAGCTCTATAACTGTTGGTAGACTGAGGGATTTAGTGGGATATATTTCATCTCTCTCTCTCTCTCTCCTGTTAGCTCTCTAACTGTTGGTAGACAGAGGGATTTAGTGGGATATATTTCATCTCTCTCTCTCTCTCTCCTGTTAGCTCTCTAACTGTTGGTAGACTGAGAGGGATTTAGTGGGATATATTTCATCTCTCTCTCTCTCCTGTTAGCTCTCTAACTGTTGGTAGACAGAGGGATTTAGTGGGATATATTTCATCTCTCTCTCTCTCCTGTTAGCTCTCTAACTGTTGGTAGACAGAGGGATTTAGTGGGATATATTTCATCTCTCTCTCTCTCTCTCCTGTTAGCTCTCTAACTGTTGGTAGACTGAGGGATTTAGTGGGATATATTTCATCTCTCTCTCTCTCCTGTTAGCTCTCTAACTGTTGGTAGACTGAGAGGGATTTAGTGGGATATATTTCATCTCTCTCTCTCTCCTGTTAGCTCTATAACTGTTGGTAGACTGAGAGGGATTTAGTGGGATATATTTCATCTCTCTCTCTCTCCTGTTAGCTCTCTAACTGTTGGTAGACTGAGAGGGATTTAGTGGGATATATTTCATCTCTCTCTCTCTCCTGTTAGCTCTATAACTGTTGGTAGACAGAGGGATTTAGTGGGATATATTTCATCTCTCTCTCTCTCCTGTTAGCTCTCTAACTGTTGGTAGACTGAGAGGGATTTAGTGGGATATATTTCATCTCTCTCTCTCTCCTGTTAGCTCTCTAACTGTTGGTAGACTGAGAGGGATTTAGTGGGATATATTTCATCTCTCTCTCTCTCCTGTTAGCTCTCTAACTGTTGGTAGACTGAGAGGGATTTAGTGGGATATATTTCATCTCTCTCTCTCTCCTGTTAGCTCTCTAACTGTTGGTAGACAGAGGGATTTAGTGGGATATATTTCATCTCTCTCTCTCTCCTGTTAGCTCTCTTAACTGTTGGTAGACAGAGGGATTTAGTGGGATATATTTCATCTCTCTCTCTCTCCTGTTAGCTCTCTTAACTGTTGGTAGACTGAGAGGGATTTAGTGGGATATATTTCATCTCTCTCTCTCTCCTGTTAGCTCTATAACTGTTGGTAGACAGAGGGATTTAGTGGGATATATTTCATCTCTCTCTCTCTCCTGTTAGCTCTCTAACTGTTGGTAGACAGAGGGATTTAGTGGGATATATTTCATCTCTCTCTCTCTCCTGTTAGCTCTCTAACTGTTGGTAGACTGAGAGGGATTTAGTGGGATATATTTCATCTCTCTCTCTCTCTCTCCTGTTAGCTCTCTAACTGTTGGTAGACTGAGAGGGATTTAGTGGGATATATTTCATCTCTCTCTCTCTCCTGTTAGCTCTCTAACTGTTGGTAGACTGAGAGGGATTTAGTGGGATATATTTCATCTCTCTCTCTCTCTCTCCTGTTAGCTCTCTAACTGTTGGTAGACTGAGAGGGATTTAGTGGGATATATTTCATCTCTCTCTCTCTCCTGTTAGCTCTATAACTGTTGGTAGACTGAGAGGGATTTAGTGGGATATATTTCATCTCTCTCTCTCTCCTGTTAGCTCTCTAACTGTTGGTAGACTGAGAGGGATTTAGTGGGATATATTTCACCTCTCTCTCTCTCCTGTTAGCTCTCTAACTGTTGGTAGACTGAGAGGGATTTAGTGGGATATATTTCATCTCTCTCTCTCTCCTGTTAGCTCTCTAACTGTTGGTAGACAGAGGGATTTAGTGGGATATATTTCATCTCTCTCTCTCTCCTGTTAGCTCTATAACTGTTGGTAGACTGAGAGGGATTTAGTGGGATATATTTCATCTCTCTCTCTCTCCTGTTAGCTCTCTAACTGTTGGTAGACTGAGAGGGATTTAGTGGGATATATTTCATCTCTCTCTCTCTCCTGTTAGCTCTATAACTGTTGGTAGACTGAGAGGGATTTAGTGGGATATATTTCATCTCTCTCTCTCTCCTGTTAGCTCTATAACTGTTGGTAGACTGAGAGGGATTTAGTGGGATATATTTCATCTCTCTCTCTCTCCTGTTAGCTCTCTAACTGTTGGTAGACAGAGGGATTTAGTGGGATATATTTCATCTCTCTCTCTCTCCTGTTAGCTCTCTAACTGTTGGTAGACAGAGGGATTTAGTGGGATATATTTCATCTCTCTCTCTCTCCTGTTAGCTCTCTAACTGTTGGTAGACAGAGGGATTTAGTGGGATATATTTCATCTCTCTCTCTCTCCTGTTAGCTCTCTAACTGTTGGTAGACTGAGAGGGATTTAGTGGGATATATTTCATCTCTCTCTCTCTCCTGTTAGCTCTCTAACTGTTGGTAGACAGAGGGATTTAGTGGGATATATTTCATCTCTCTCTCTCTCCTGTTAGCTCTATAACTGTTGGTAGACTGAGAGGGATTTAGTGGGATATATTTCATCTCTCTCTCTCTCCTGTTAGCTCTATAACTGTTGGTAGACTGAGAGGGATTTAGTGGGATATATTTCATCTCTCTCTCTCTCCTGTTAGCTCTCTAACTGTTGGTAGACAGAGGGATTTAGTGGGATATATTTCATCTCTCTCTCTCTCCTGTTAGCTCTATAACTGTTGGTAGACTGAGAGGGATTTAGTGGGATATATTTCATCTCTCTCTCTCTCCTGTTAGCTCTCTAACTGTTGGTAGACAGAGGGATTTAGTGGGATATATTTCATCTCTCTCTCTCTCCTGTTAGCTCTCTAACTGTTGGTAGACAGAGGGATTTAGTGGGATATATTTCATCTCTCTCTCTCTCCTGTTAGCTCTATAACTGTTGGTAGACTGAGAGGGATTTAGTGGGATATATTTCATCTCTCTCTCTCTCCTGTTAGCTCTCTAACTGTTGGTAGACTGAGAGGGATTTAGTGGGATATATTTCATCTCTCTCTCTCTCCTGTTAGCTCTCTAACTGTTGGTAGACTGAGAGGGATTTAGTGGGATATATTTCATCTCTCTCTCTCTCCTGTTAGCTCTATAACTGTTGGTAGACAGAGGGATTTAGTGGGATATATTTCATCTCTCTCTCTCTCCTGTTAGCTCTCTAACTGTTGGTAGACTGAGAGGGATTTAGTGGGATATATTTCATCTCTCTCTCTCTCCTGTTAGCTCTATAACTGTTGGTAGACTGAGAGGGATTTAGTGGGATATATTTCATCTCTCTCTCTCTCCTGTTAGCTCTCTAACTGTTGGTAGACTGAGAGGGATTTAGTGGGATATATTTCATCTCTCTCTCTCTCCTGTTAGCTCTCTAACTGTTGGTAGACTGAGAGGGATTTAGTGGGATATATTTCATCTCTCTCTCTCTCCTGTTAGCTCTCTAACTGTTGGTAGACTGAGGGATTTAGTGGGATATATTTCATCTCTCTCTCTCTCCTGTTAGCTCTCTAACTGTTGGTAGACTGAGAGGGATTTAGTGGGATATATTTAATCTCTCTGTCTCTCCTGTTAGCTCTCTAACTGTTGGTAGACTGAGAGGGATTTAGTGGGATATATTTCATCTCTCTGTCTCTCCTGTTAGCTCTATAACTGTTGGTAGACAGAGGGATTTAGTGGGATATATTTCATCTCTCTCTCTCTCTCCTGTTAGCTCTCTAACTGTTGGTAGACTGAGGGATTTAGTGGGATATATTTCATCTCTCTCTCTCTCTCCTGTTAGCTCTATAACTGTTGGTAGACTGAGGGATTTAGTGGGATATATTTCATCTCTCTCTCTCTCCTGTTAGCTCTCTAACTGTTGGTAGACTGAGAGGGATTTAGTGGGATATATTTCATCTCTCTCTCTCTCCTGTTAGCTCTCTAACTGTTGGTAGACAGAGAGGGATTTAGTGGGATATATTTCATCTCTCTCTCTCTCCTGTTAGCTCTCTAACTGTTGGTAGACTGAGAGGGATTTAGTGGGATATATTTCATCTCTCTCTCTCTCCTGTTAGCTCTCTAACTGTTGGTAGACAGAGGGATTTAGTGGGATATATTTCATCTCTCTCTCTCTCCTGTTAGCTCTCTAACTGTTGGTAGACTGAGAGGGATTTAGTGGGATATAGTTCATCTCTCTCTCTCCTGTTAGCTCTCTAACTGTTGGTAGACAGAGAGGGATTTAGTGGGATATATTTCATCTCTCTCTCTCTCTCTCCTGTTAGCTCTCTAACTGTTGGTAGACAGAGGGATTTAGTGGGATATATTTCATCTCTCTCTCTCTCCTGTTAGCTCTATAACTGTTGGTAGACTGAGAGGGATTTAGTGGGATATATTTCATATTTCTTTATCTAATAAAAGGTTTTACTCCTCAGCGAGGGGAGATCTTACAGGAATGTATCTCCCATGAAACCCATAGGCGGTCTTCCTCCAACCTGGCCATGGTTTAAGTGTGAACTTTGAACCTACCCTGTTCACCTGCTGTTAACACATTTACATAATTTTTATTTTATTTAACTAGGCAAGTCAGTTAAGAACAAATTCTTATTTACAATGACGGCCTACCTCGGTTAAACCCGGACGACGCTGGGCCAATTGCGCCCCGCCCTACGGGACTCCCAATCACAGCCGGATGTGATACAGCCTGGATTTGAACCAGGGTTTCTGCAGTGATGCCTCTAGCGCTGAGCTGCAGTGTGTTAGACCGCTGAACCAGGGTCTGTAGTGACCCCTCTACCACTGAGATGCAGTGTGTTAGACCGCTGAACCAGGGTCTGTAGTGACCCCTCTACCACTGAGATGCAGTGCGTTAGACCGCTGAACCAGGGTTTGTAGTGACACCTCTAGCACTGAGATGCAGTGCCTTAGACCGCTGAACCAGGGTCTGTAGTGACACCTCTACCACTGAGCTGCAGTGCGTTAGACCGCTGAACCAGGGTCTGTAGTGACCCCTCTAGCGCTGAGATGCAGTGCCTTAGACCGCTGAACCAGGGTCTGTAGTGACCCCTCTAGCGCTGAGCGGCAGTGCGTTAGACCACTGAACCAGGGTCTGTAGTGACACCTCTACCACTGAGCTGCAGTGCGTTAGACCGCTGAACCAGGGTCTGTAGTGACACCTCTACCACTGAGATGCAGTGCCTTAGACCGCTGAACCAGGGTCTGTAGTGACCCCTCTAGCACTGAGATGCAGTTCCTTAGACCGCTGAACCAGGGTCTGTAGTGACCCCTCTACCACTGAGCGGCAGTGCGTTAGACCGCTGAACCAGGGTCTGTAGTGACCCCTCTAGCGCTGAGCTGCAGTGCGTTAGACCGCTGAACCAGGGTCTGTAGTGACACCTCTAGCGCTGAGCTGCAGTGCGTTAGACCGCTGAACCAGGGTCTGTAGTGACACCTCTAGCACTGAGATGCAGTGCCTCAGACCGCTGAACCAGGGTCTGTAGTGACACCTCTACCACTGAGATGCAGTGTCTCAGACCTCTGAACCAGGGTCTGTAGTGACACCTCTAGCACTGAGCTGCAGTGCGTTAGACCGCTGAACCAGGGTCTGTAGTGACCCCTCTAGCGCTGAGCGGCAGTGCGTTAGACCGCTGAACCAGGGTCTGTAGTGACACCTCTAGCACTGAGCTGCAGTGCGTTAGACCGCTGAACCAGGGTATGTAGTGACACCTCTAGCGCTGAGCGGCAGTGCCTTAGACCGCTGCGCCACTCGGCAACATCTGGTGACCCACATTCACACCAAGGTTATGAATCTTTCACACAAAAAAAAAACCTGCCTATTAAATAACTTCTAGTGCCCTGCCTCGCTTGAAAGATTTATTTCCTGACTTTCCTTTCTCAGCTGCTGAGGGGTTGGCAGATGAGCAATGATGCTGCTACTGTGTGTGTGTGTAGGTGTTTGTGTAGGTGTGTGTGTGTAGGTGTGTGTGTAGGTGTGTGTGTAGGTGTGTGTGTAGGTGTGTGTGTGTGTGTGTGTGTGTGTGTGTGTGTGTGTGTGTGTGTGTAGGTGTGTGTGTGTGTGTGTAGGTGTGTGTGTGTGTGTGTGTGTGTGTGTGTGTGTGTGTGTGTGTGTAGGTGTGTGTGTGTGTAGGTGTGTGAGGTGCAGTGTGAAGCATTTTAATCAGAACACATAGGTGGTTCTCGTCAACCATTCCTACATTATTATATCTCGGTGTTTAAAAGTCTATGGACTTTAATGAAGACAGCTAATGGCAACTGACCAGCAAATCCACACACCTGTCTTGATGCTTTACTATAGACTGCTAATTTAACACACCTGTCTTGATGCTTTACTATAGACAGCTAATGGAAGATCCACACACCTGTCTTGATGCTTTACTATAGACAGCTAATGGTACATCCACACACCTGTCTTGATGCTTTACTATAGACTGCTAATTTAACACACCTGTCTTGATGCTTTACTATAGACAGCTAATGGAAGATCCACACACCTGTCTTGATGCTTTACTATAGACAGCTAATGGTACATCCACACATCTGTCTTGATGCTTTACTATAGACAGCTAATGGTACATCCACACATCTGTCTTGATGCTTTACTATAGACAGCTAATGGAACATCCACACATCTGTCTTGATGCTTTACTATAGACAGCTAATGGTACATCCACACACCTGTCTTGATGCTTTACTATAGACTGCCCTGTGTCTACTGCTGTTGTCCTTCTGTAGCCCGTTTAGCTTCATTACTGTAAAAAGTGGGTCCTCTCCAGTTGAATGAGATTGAAATAGTTACTACTAGACTATTGGGATTTGGACCGTTGAGTGACAGGCAACAATCCCATCAGGACCATTGCTATTGGACGCCTGTGTGAATATTTAAGTGATATTTCCATCAGGACCATTGCTATTGGACGCCTGTGTGAATATTTAAGTGATATTTCCATCAGGACCATTGCTATTGGACGCCTATGTGAATATTTAAGTGATATTTCCATCAGGACCATTGCTATTGGACGCCTGTGTGAATATTTAAGTGATATTTCCATCAGGACCATTGCTATTGGACGCCTGTGTGAATATTTAAGTGATATTTCCTGGGAAACCGGTGTTTGGAAAATATGTAAATCATTATTTAAATATGTTGGTAACCGGTTGTATAAAAGTGACAATGCCGGTGTTTGGAGGATATATCGGCACGGGTTTTGTTTCGTATCGGACCGGCAAACCGTGCCAATATATCCTCCAAACACCGGCATTGTCACTTTTATACAACCGGTTACAAACATATTTAAATAATGATTTACATTTTCATTATAAATGCTATTTTGATGAAGTTCTTTATACTATTATACTACCAAAGCTGGCTGGTCGTTCGTTCTATCGGTTCAGTTGCCAGAGATGCGACCCAGTCGTTCAGTCTTTAGGTTCTGTATCTATGGAAGAGACTCAGTCGTTCAGTCTTTAGGTTCTGTATCTATGGAAGAGACTCAGTCGTTCAGTCTTTAGGTTCTGTATCTATGGAAGAGACTCAGTCATTCAGTATTTTTGTTCTGTATCTATGGAAGAGACTCAGTCGTTCAGTCTTTTTGTTCTGTATCTATGGAAGAGACTCAGTCGTTCAGTCTTTAGGTTCTGTATCTATGGAAGAGACTCAGTCGTTCAGTCTTTAGGTTCTGTATCTATGGAAGAGACTCAGTCATTCAGTCTTTTTGTTCTGTACCTATGGAAGAGACTCAGGCGTTCAGTCTTTAGGTTCTGTATCTATGGAAGAGACTCAGTCGTTCAGTCTTTAGGTTCTGTATCTATGGAAGAGACTCAGTCATTCAGTCTTTTTGTTCTGTACCTATGGAAGAGACTCAGGCGTTCAGTCTTTAGGTTCTGTATCTATGGAAGAGACTCAGTCATTCAGTCTTTTTGTTCTGTATCTATGGAAGAGACTCAGGCGTTCAGTCTTTAGGTTCTGTATCTATGGAAGAGACTCAGTCATTCAGTCTTTTTGCCTCTGATCTGGTGGACTCACTAAACAGAGAACATCCCTGGTCGTCCCTACTGCCTCTGATCTGGAGGACTCACTAAACAGAGAACATCCCTGGTCATCCCTACTTCCTCTGATCTGTAGGACTCACTAAACAGAGAACATCCCTGGTCATCTCTACTGCCTCTGATCTGGAGGACTCACTAAACAGAGAACATCCCTGGTCATCTCTACTGCCTCTGATCTGGTGGACTCACTAAACAGAGAACATCCCTGGTCATCTCTACTGCCTCTGATCTGGAGGACTCACTAAACAGAGAACATCCCTGGTCATCCCTACTGCCTCTGATCTGGTGGACTCACTAAACAGAGAACATCCCTGGTCATCTCTACTGCCTCTGATCTGGTGGACTCACTAAACAGAGAACATCCCTGGTCATCTCTACTGCCTCTGATCTGGAGGACTCACTAAACAGAGAACATCCCTGGTCATCTCTACTGCCTCTGATCTGGAGGACTCACTAAACAGAGAACATCCCTGGTCATCTCTACTGCCTCTGATCTGGTGGACTCACTAAACAGAGAACATCCCTGGTCATCTCTACTGCCTCTGATCTGGAGGACTCACTAAACAGAGAACATCCCTGGTCATCTCTACTGCCTCTGATCTGGAGGACTCACTAAACAGAGAACATCCCTGGTCATCCCTACTGCCTCTGATCTGGTGGACTTACTAAACAGAGAACATCCCTGGTCATCCCTACTGCCTCTGATCTGGTGGACTCACTAAACAGAGAACATCCCTGGTCATCTCTACTGCCTCTGTTCTGGTGGACTCACTAAACAGAGAACATCCCTGGTCATCTCTACTGCCTCTGATCTGGAGGACTCACTAAACAGAGAACATCCCTGGTCATCTCTACTGCCTCTGATCTGGAGGACTCACTAAACAGAGAACATCCCTGGTCATCTCTACTGCCTCTGATCTGGAGGACTCACTAAACAGAGAACATCCCTGGTCATCCCTACTGCCTCTGATCTGGAGGACTCACTAAACAGAGAACATCCCTGGTCATCTCTACTGCCTCTGATCTGGTGGACTCACTAAACAGAGAACATCCCTGGTCATCCATACTGCCTCTGATCTGGAGGACTCACTGAACAGAGAACATCCCTGGTCATCCCTACTGCCTCTGATCTGGAGGACTCACTAAACAGAGAACATCCCTGGTCATCTCTACTGCCTCTGATCTGGAGGACTCACTAAACAGAGAACATCCCTGGTCGTCCCTACTGCCTCTGATCTGGAGGACTCACTAAACACAAATGCTTAGTTTGTAAATTATGTCTGAGTGTTGGAGTGTGCCCCCGGCTATTCGTCCCCCCCCCCAAAAAAAAATAATACAAATTGTGCCGTACGCTTTGCTTAATATAATTTGAAATGGTTTATCAATTTACTTTTGATATTTAAGTACATTTTTAGCAATTCCCTTTAAATTTGATACTTTTAGACTTTTATTCAAGTAGTATTTTACTGGGTGACTTTCACAATAACTTGAGTCGTTTTCTATTAAGTTATTTTTAACATTTACTCAAGTAGGACAATTTCAATACTTTTTATACCACTGATGAGACAGTGGATTGCGCAGTCAGATGGAACAGAGTAAACATCATAGATTTAGCCCGGTGGTAACTTGCGGAATAGACACCGGCTGGAATGCGGGATTTAACCAATCAGCATTCAGGATTAGACCCCCACCGTTGTATAAATATGTGTGATGTGTGTTAATATTGTTCTGGACTGGGATGAGTGGGATGAGTGGGATGATTTGAGGGACTGGATCCTTGTTTATGCAGGTAGAGCTGTATTACCTGACCTGAAACTTGTCAAACTCCTCATGTAACTCCAGACACTGCGAGTTCAGGGTTTCTCAGTCATTCTACACTACTTTCCCAGGAGTCTACAATGGACCAGTATTTCTCATATTTCAGACTGTCTACTTCCCCAGTGTTCCACTGCTTCTATCCAATGAATGGGCAGTGTTTGTGTGTGTGTGTGTGTGTGTGTGTGAGAGGGGTGAACTTACTAATCCACAGCCATTAGAGACCCATTTTACCTCTCTCTCTCTCTCTCTCTCTCTCTCACACACACACTCTCACACACACACACACACACACACACAGGAAACATGAATATGACAGAAAGACTCATAACAAATAGAAAGGCTGAATCTTCTCTGAGGTTTGGTGAGACAGAGACAGAGTGGTAGTGGTGAGACAGAGTGGTAGTGGTGAGACAGAGTGGTAGTGGTGAGACAGAGTGGTAGTGGTGAGACAGAGTGGTAGTGATGAGACAGAGACAGAGTGGTAGTGGTGAGACAGTGGTAGTGGTGAGACAGAGTGGTAGTGGTGAGACAGAGTGGTAGTGGTGAGACAGAATGGTAGTGGTGAGACAGAGTGGTAGTGGTGAGGCAGAGTGGTAGTGGTGAGACAGAGTGGTAGTGGTGAGGCAGAGTGGTAGTGGTGAGACAGAGTGGTAGTGGTGAGACAGAGACCGAGTGGTAGTGGTGAGACAGAGTGGTAGTGGTGAGACAGAGTGGTAGTGGTGAGACAGAGTGGTAGTGGTGAGACAGAGACAGAGTGGTAGTGGTGAGACAGAGTGGTAGTGGTGAGACAGAGACCGAGTGGTAGTGGTGAGACAGAGTGGTAGTGGTGAGACAGAGTGGTGAGACAGAGTGGTAGTGGTGAGACAGAGACCGAGTGGTAGTGGTGAGACAGAGTGGTAGTGGTGAGACAGAGACAGAGTGGTAGTGGTGAGACAGAGACAGAGTGGTAGTGGTGAGACAGAGTGGTAGTGATGAGACACAGACAGAGTGGTAGTGGTGAGACAGAGACAGAGTGGTAGTGATGAGACACAGACAGAGTGGTAGTGGTGAGACAGAGACAGAGTGGTAGTGGTGAGACAGAGTGGTAGTGGTGAGACAGAGTGGTAGTGGTGAGACAGAGACAGAGTGGTAGTGGTGAGACAGAGTGGTAGTGGTGAGACAGAGACAGAGTGGTAGTGGTGAGGCAGAGTGGTAGTGGTGAGACAGAGACAGAGTGGTAGTGGTGAGACAGAATCAGAGTGGTAGTGGTGAGACAGAGACAGAGTGGTAGTGGTGAGACAGAGTGGTAGTGGTGAGACAGAGACAGAGTGGTAGTGGTGAGACAGAGTGGTAGTGGTGAGACAGAGACAGAGTGGTAGTGGTGAGACAGAGACAGAGTGGTAGTGGTGAGACAGAGACAGAGTGGTAGTGGTGAGACAGAGACAGAGTGGTAGTGGTGAGACAGAGTGGTAGTGGTGAGACAGAGTGGTAGTGATGAGACAGAGACAGAGTGGTAGTGGTGAGACAGAGACAGAGTGGTAGTGGTGAGACAGAGACAGAGTGGTAGTGGTGAGACAGAGACAGAGTGGTAGTGGTGAGGCAGAGTGGTAGTGGTGAGACAGAGACAGAGTGGTAGTGGTGAGACAGAGTGGTAGTGGTGAGACAGAGAAAGAGTGGTAGTGGTGAGACAGAGACAGAGTGGTAGTGGTGAGACAGAGTGGTAGTGGTGAGACAGAGACAGAGTGGTAGAGGTGAGACAGAGACAGAGTGGTAGTGGTGAGCCAGAGTGGTAGTGGTGAGACAGAGACAGAGTGGTAGTGGTGAGACAGAGACGTAGTGGTGAGACAGAATCAGAGTGGTAGTGGTGAGACAGAGACAGAGTGGTAGTGGTGAGACAGAGTGGTAGTGGTGAGACAGAGACAGAGTGGTAGTGGTGAGACAGAGTGGTAGTGGTGAGACAGAGACAGAGTGGTAGTGGTGAGACAGAGACAGAGTGGTAGTGGTGAGAGAGACAGAGTGGTAGTGGTGAGACAGAGACAGAGTGGTAGTGGTGAGACAGAGACAGAGTGGTAGTGGTGAGACAGAGTGGTAGTGGTGAGACAGAGTGGTAGTGATGAGACAGAGACAGAGTGGTAGTGGTGAGACAGAGACAGAGTGGTAGTGGTGAGACAGAGACAGAGTGGTAGTGGTGAGACAGAGTGGTAGTGGTGAGACAGAGACAGAGTGGTAGTGGTGAGACAGAGACAGAGTGGTAGTGGTGAGACAGAGTGGTAGTGGTGAGACAGAGTGGTAGTGATGAGACAGAGACAGAGTGGTAGTGGTGAGACAGAGACAGAGTGGTAGTGGTGAGACAGAGTGGTAGTGGTGATACAGAGTGGTAGTGGTGAGACAGAGTAGAAGTTAATGAGATCTCCATCAAAGCATCTCTGGTCCCTGGGGATCCAGCAGAGTGGCTCTTCGATAATGTAGAGATGAGACGACTGAGACGGGGCTGGCATTACTAAAGTATAATGCACTGTGTGTCTTTTCTGGGAAGAAAGTGATGTCTCCTTTGGATGTACGTTGCTGTTTGGGTTCAAAACGAAAGGAATCAGAGAGCATTACCTCTGGCGACGCAAACCGTGCAAAACTGGTGGAAATGATGTAATTCGATGTTTGCCCTTGTTTTTGTTTTAAATGTATAGAAATGCTATTGGAGGGTGGCAGTTGTATTATCATTTGTGTGATAGATATAGACAGATTTCACATGAGCATTATAGAAACAGGGAGGGAGGGAGGAGAGGTAGAGAGAGAGAGAGGGAAACAGAGAGGGAGAGAGGGAGGGAGGAGAGGTAGAGAGAGGGAAGGAGAGGGAAGGAGAGGAGGTAGAGAGAGGGAGGGAGAGGAGGTAGAGAGAGAGACAGAAACAGAAAGAGAGAGAGGGAAAGGGGAGGGAGAGAGGGAGTGAGGAGAGGTAGAGAGAGAGAGGGAGGGAGAGGAGGTAGAGAGAGTCAGGGAGAGGAGGTAGAGAGAGAGGAGGGAGAGGAGGTAGAGAGAGAGAGAGGGAAACAGAGAGGGAAACAGAGAGGGAGGGAGGAGAGGTAGAGAGAGAGAGGGAAACAGAGAGGGAGAGAGGGAGGGAGGAGAGGTAGAGAGAGAGGGAGGGAGAGGAGGTAGAGAGAGAGACAGAAACAGAAAGAGAGAGAGGGAAAGGGGAGGGAGAGAGGGAGTGAGGAGAGGTAGAGAGAGAGAGGGAGGGAGAGGAGGTAGAGAGAGTCAGGGAGAGGAGGTAGAGAGAGAGGGAGGGAGAGGAGGTAGAGAGAGAGGGAGGGAGAGGAGGTAGAGAGAGAGAGAGGGAAACAGAGAGGGAAACAGAGAGGGAGGGAGGAGAGGTAGAGAGAGAGAGGGAAACAGAGAGGGAGAGAGGGAGGGAGGAGAGGGAGGGAGAGGAGGTAGAGAGAGAGACAGAAACAGAGAGAGGGAGAGAGGGAGGGAGGAGAGGTAGAGAGAGAGGGAGGGAGAGGAGGTAGAGAGAGAGACAAAAACAGAAAGAGAGAGAGGGAAAGGGGAGGGGTATAATAGCCAAACGTTCCCACACTCTTTCATAGGCTCTATTCTTTACCTCTGGTTAGCCACGCTGCAACTGAGCTGGAAGCTGAGCTGGAAGCTTCCATTGTGTGAAAAGGAGGGACACACCCACAATAACACATTCACACACACACACACACACACTCAAACACACACCCACAATGACACATTCAAAGACAGATAGGGGGAGAAAGAAAGAGAGAGCGGCAAAGAGAAAGAGATTGAGATAGAGAGCACTGGTCACTCTGCTGTTAGTCTCTGCTGTTCGTCTCTGCTGTTCGTCTCTGCTGTTAGTCTCTGCTGTTAGTCTGCAGTTAGTCTCTGCTATTAGTCTCTGCTGTTAGTCTGCAGTTAGACTTTGCTGTTAGTCTGCTGTAAGTCTCTGCTGTTAGTCTCTGCTTTTAGTCTCTGCTGTTAGTCTCTGCTGTTAGTCTCTGCTGTTAGTCTGCTGTTAGTCTCTGCTGTTAGTCTCTGCTGTTAGTCTGCTGTTAGTCTCTGCTGTTAGTCTGCTGTTAGTCTCTGCTGTTAGTCTGCTGTTAGTCTCTGCTGTTAGTCTCTGCTGTTAGTCTCTGCTGTTAGTCTCTGCTGTTAGTCTCTGCTGTTAGTCTGCTGTTAGTCTCTGCTGTTAGTCTGCTGTTAGTCTCTGCTGTTAGTCTGCTGTTAGTCTCCTGTTAGTCTCTGCTGTTCGTCTCTGCTGTTAGTCTACGGTAAAAAACTGCTCGCCTTTTTAAAGGCATCTGGTCTCACAGGGGGAGCTGAGGAGAGAGAGAGAGAGAGAGAGAGGGAGGGAGGGGAGGAGGAGGCAGAGAGACAGAGATAGAGAGAGAGAGAGAGAGAGAGAGAGAGAGAGAGAGAGAGAGAGAGAGAGAGAGAGAGACAGAGAGAGAGAGAGAGAGGGAGAGAGACAGAGAGAGAGAGAGAGAGAGAGAGAGAGAGAGACAGAGAGAGAGAGAGGGAGGAGGAGGAGGCAGAGAGACAGAGAGAGAGAGAGACAGAGAGAGACAGAGAGAGAGAGAGAGAGACAGAGAGACAGAGAGAGAGAGAGAGAGAGACAGAGAGAGAGAGGGAGGGGAGGAGGAGGAGGCAGAGCAGCAGCTACACAGCATTCTCAGCGACATCATCAAGCTACCAACCAAAACAGGCGCTTCAGCGAGACAGACAGAGAGAATATAATTTCATTCCTGTCATCCATTTTTTGTTTGTGTTTTTGGGGGATTTTTATCTCACGCTATTTACTGCATCACTCTACGCTACGGTGTTGTTATCGTATGGCCAGACAGAGACAGTCTGTGATGTAGACAGATACGCAGACGGAGAATGACAGCGAGACTAGAGGAGAAGCTGTGAGAAAAGGAACCATAACAACAGAGAGAGTGAGGAGCAACGAGAGAGAGAGTGAGAAGCAACGAGAGAGAGAGAGAGAGACAGATAAAACAAGGATGCTGTGGATTGAATGAAAGAAGGAACTGGACAGTCCTAAATCTGTCCTCCGGATGCGAGCGTCTGCTCCTCTCCTCCACCGCAGTGCAGCAAGGTAAAACACACCACGGATCTCATCGGCTGCTACACGCTCACAGTCCCCGACACACTCTCCCTCCGGCCCAGAAGGAGGAGGAGGGGGAACAGCTGGATGTGGAGGGTGTTGGGGGAGCATCAGGAGCAGGACAGGGGGGGCAGACCTAGCAGTGGAGGAGAATGGGAGCTGAGCAGTCCCTGGAAGATGGACAGGCCCCCAGTCTAACCAAGGAGCACACAGAGACCATGTGAGTTCTGATACCTGAGTACTGTCTTCCGAGTTTGGGGTTCTGAATCCGAGTTTGGGGTTCTGAGTTCTGTGTTCCGAGTTTGGGGTTCTGAATTCTGTGTTCCGAGTTGGTGGTTCTGTGTTCCGAGTTTGGGGTTCTGGGTTCCGATTGGACTGGGCTGTGTACCCTGATTCTCTGTCTTGTTTGTTCTGGTTGTGTGGATATCCATGCACGTGAGTTCTGTTGCCTGGTCCGATCCACCTGGTCTGGAGAGACAGGAACTATGTCTGGAATATGATGATATTGTTACTGCTGTTGTGTTTGTTGTGGACCTCCTCCGTGCATGCTGGGTATTGAGAAACAGAGAAGGGCTTTGTGCCCCATATCCTTACGTTATCTAAACACATGATGTAGAGAGGGAGATAGGGAGGGAGGGAGGGAGAGAGGGAGAGAGGGAGAGAGGGAGAGAGAGAGAGAGAGAGGGAGAGAGGGAGAGAGGGAGAGGGAGAGCTGGGGTAAGAGAGAGAGAGAGATTGTTGTTGTTTTGCTTTGTATGGAAATGAGGATGAGACCACGGACGGCAGCGTGCCTGTACAATTGTGTGTGTGTGTGTGTGTGTGTGTGTTTGAATGGACTGCAGGTGTTAGTGTGTAATGAACCGTTTCAACACTGCCCCGGGCTGTGAGAATGACGTGGTATGTGGAAGTGTACACAATGTGTATGTAACCTACACGTATCTATAGTTGACTGGTGAATTTTTAGTTTAGTTAGTTTAGAACTAGTCAAGTCAGTTTAGAACTAGTCAAGTCAGTTTAGAACTAGTCAAATCAGTTTAGAACTAGTCAAATCAGTTTAGAACTAGTCAAGTCAGTTTAGAACTAGTCAAATCAGTTTAGAACTAGTCAAGTCAGTTTAGAACTAGTCAAGTCAGTTTAGAACTAGTCAAGTCAGTTTAGAACTAGTCAAATCAGTTTAGAACTAGTCAAGTCAGTTTAGAACTAGTCAAGTCAGTTTAGAACTAGTCAAGTCAGTTTAGAACTAGTCAAATCAGTTTAGAACTAGTCAAGTCAGTTTAGAACTAGTCAAATCAGTTTAGAACTAGTCAAGTCAGTTTAGAACTAGTCAAGTCAGTTTAGAACTAGTCAAATCAGTTTAGAACTAGTCAAGTCAGTTTAGAACTAGTCAAGTCAGTTTAGAACTAGTCAAATGAGTTTAGAACTAGTCAAGTCAGTTTAGAACTAGTCAAGTCAGTTTAGAACTAGTCAAGTCAGTTTAGAACTAAATAAGATATTCCCATTGGCTAGATCTTTTCCTATTTTGTACATGGTATGACGTTGATGGGGTGATTTAGTACTTACTGGTTGATGGAAACAGTGAACACAATTACACACGTTTCTCAGTGTGTCCACGTTTCTCAGTGTGTTCACGTTTCTCAGTGTGTCCACGTTTCTCAGTGTGTCCACGTTTCTCAGTGTGTTCACGTTTCTCAACGTGTTCACATTTCTCAGTGTGTCCACGTTTCTCAGTGTGTCCACGTTTCTCAGTGTGTTCACGTTTCTCAGTGTGTCCACGTTTCTCAGTGTGTTCACGTTTCTCAGTGTGTTCACGTTTCTCAGTGTGTTCGCGTTTCTCAGTGTGTCCACGTTTCTCAGTGTGTTCACGTTTCTCAGTGTGTCCACGTTTCTCAGTGTGTTCACGTTTCTCTGTGTGTTCACGTTTCTCAGTGTGTTCACGTTTCTCAGTGTGTTCACGTTTCTCTGTGTGTTCACGTTTCTCAGTGTGTCCACGTTTCTCAGTGTGTTCACGTTTCTCAGTGTGTCCACGTTTCTCAGTGTGTTCACATTTCTCAGTGTGTTCACGTTTCTCAGTGTGTTCACGTTTCTCTGTGTGTTCACGTTTCTCAGTGTGTTCACGTTTCTCAGTGGGTTCACGTTTCTCAGTGCGTTCACATTTCTCCACGTTTCTCAGTGTGTTCACGTTTCTCAGTGTGTCCACGTTTCTCAGTGGGTTCACGTTTCTCAGTGTGTTCACGTTTCTCAGTGTGTTCACATTTCTCAGTGTGTTCACATTTCTCAGTGTGTTCACATTTCTCAGCGTGTTCACGTTTCTCAACGTGTTCACGTTTCTCAGTGTGTTCACGTTTCTCAGTGTGTTCACGTTTCTCAGTGTGTTCACGTTTCTCAGTGTGTTCACGTTTCTCAACGTGTTCACGTTTCTCAGTGTGTTCATGTTTCTCAGTGTGTTCACGTTTCTCAGTGTGTTCACGTTTCTCAGTGCGTTCACGTTTCTCAACGTGTTCACGTTTCTCGGTGTGTTCACGGTTCTCAGTGTGTTCACGTTTCTCAGTGTGTTCACGTTTCTCAGTGCGTTCACGTTTCTCAACGTGTTCACGTTTCTCGGTGTGTTCACGTTTCTCAGTGTGTTCACGTTTCTCAGTGTGTTCACGTTTCTCAACGTGTTCACGTTTCTCAGCGTGTTCACGTTTCTCTGTGTGTTCACGTTTCTCAACGTGTTCACGTTTCTCAGTGTGTTCACGTTTCTCAGTGTGTTCACGTTTCTCAGTGTGTTCATATTCTGCGAACAAAACATTTAACAGTGAATTTTGTTTTCGCTGATGACATTTTGTATTTAATATTAATGTAATATTATGTTAAGAAGAAGTTCTGCTATAGAGATGTTTCAACACACATCCCAACACTGTGGTGTTTAAACGATGATACTCGGCTGGATGACTGGATAGAGGCATGGGATGCTTTAGGAGAAGGAGGGCAGGGAGGGAGGGAGGGAGGGAGGGAGGGAGGGAGGGAGGGAGGGAGGGAGGGAGGGAGAGAGGGAGGGAGGGCAGGTGGGAGGGAGGGAGGGAGAGAGAGAGGGAGGGAGGGAGGGAGGGAGAGAGAGAGGGAGAGAGAGGGAGAGGGAGAGGGAGAGGGAGAGGGAGAGAGAGAGACAGAGGGGGAGGGGGAGAGAGAGAGGGAGGGAGAGAGAGAGAGAGGGGGAGGGGGAGAGAGAGAGAGAGAGAGAGAGAGGGGAGAGAGAGCGAGAGAGAGCGAGAGAGAGGGAGGGGAAGAGAGAGAGAGAGAGAGAGAGAGAGAGAGAGGGAGGGGAAGAGAGAGAGAGAGAGAGAGAGAGAGAGAGAGAGAGAGAGAGAGAGAGAGAGAGAGAGAGAGAGAGAGAGAGAGAGAGGGAGGGGAAGAGAGAGAGAGAGAGAGAGAGAGCTGGGGAGGGAGAGAGAGAGGGAGAGAGAGAGAGAGCTGGGGAGGGAGAGAGGGAGAGAGAGAGAGAGAGAGAGAGAGGGAGGGGGAGAGAGAGAGAGAGAGAGAGGGAGGGGAAGAGAGAGAGAGAGAGAGAGAGAGAGAGAGAGAGAGAGAGAGAGAGAGAGAGGGAGGGGAAGAGAGAGAGAGAGAGAGAGCTGGGGAGGGAGAGAGAGAGGGAGAGAGAGAGAGAGCTGGGGAGGGAGAGAGGGAGAGAGAGAGAGAGAGAGAGGGAGGGGGAGAGAGAGAGAGAGAGAGAGAGAGAGGGAGGGGGAGAGAGAGAGAGAGAGAGGGAGGGGGAGAGAGAGAGAGAGAGAGGGAGGGGGAAAGAGAGAGAGAGAGAGGGAGGGGAAGAGAGAGCGAGAGAGAGAGAGAGGGAGGGGGAAAGAGAGAGAGAGAGAGGGAGGGGAAGAGAGAGCGAGAGAGAGAGAGAGAGAGAGAGAGAGAGAGAGAGAGAGAGAGAGAGAGCTGGGGAGGGAGAGAGAGAGAGAGAGAGAGCTGGTGAGGGAGAGAGAGAGGGAGAGAGAGAGAGAGCTGGGGAGGGAGAGAGGGAGAGAGGGAGAGAGAGAGAGAGAGAGAGAGAGAGAGAGAGAGAGAGAGAGAAAGGGGGGGAGAGCTGGGGACTGTGTTGAAATAGAACACGTCGCTATGTCTGAGAGAGGAAAGGAAGAGAGAGTTATTTATATCTCAGGATCACAGGAGAACATGGACCAGGCTTAGTGACAGGGGAGCTAGCCTAAGCAGAGTTGAGAGCTCTGTGTGAGAGCTCTGTGTGACAGCTCTTTGTAGACAACTGTAGAGAGGTCTGTGGGAGAGGACTGTGAGGTGAGACTGTTATCAGTACCTCTGTGTGTGAGGCCAGATGATAATATGACATTTTCTCAACTGCTTGATTATCCAGGTGTAATACAGTAGCCACTGAGGCAAGAAGCTATTGCTAGTTGATGGTTTAGGCAAAGTGAACGCCTACAACATCTACTAGATTCAGTCACAGGCCGATGTTTTCCTTGAGCAGATGGTTTGTAGACTGCAAATTGACCCAATGACCCCAAAACAGATATAATATCTGACTAATACATAATCGTTTCAAACCTTGTTTACGTTCCGTATCCAATCACGTGTCTCTCTATTATGTGTGTGGAATACATGGGGACAGATGTACTAACTTAGGAGAGGGAGGGGGGGGGGCAAATAAAACCAACTCGGGCCAAATTCAGAACGCGGGCCGCTAGTTGGGGAACCCTGGCTTATAAGCCACAGTAGTCTCTTCCAGCCAGGACACAGTTGCCTTGCTCGGGACGTCAGAGAAGTGTGCTCTGCTCTCTCAACCATTAGTAACATGGCTTTGGGGTTCAGGATGCTCGTGTTTTCAGTTATGCAACTGTTTCTGATGCATCATTTATATAAGTACGGTGCACTTGGCTTGTAGCTAGCTATATGTGGTCCCATTCATTCTAACATACAGACGGGCACTAGCCTGGTCCCAGATCTGTTGTCTCCATCTATAGCCTGGTCCCAGATCTGTTGTCTCCTTCTATAGCCTGGTCCCAGATCTGTTGTCTCCTTCTGTAGCCTGGTCCCAGATCTGTTGTCTCCATCTATAGCCTGGTCCCAGATCTGTTGTCTCCTTCTGTAGCCTGGTCCCAGATCTGTTGTTTTCTTCTGTAGCCTGGTTGCAGGCTTCTTTGTGTAGGAGGTAACAGGCTTCTTCATGTAGGAGGTAACAGACGTCTTCGTGTAGGAGATAACAGGCTTCTTCATGTAGGTGGTAACAGGCTTCTTCATGTAGGAGGTAACAGGCTTCTTCATGTAGGAGGTAACAGGCTTCTTCATGTAGGAGGTAACAGGCTTCTTCATGTAGGAGGTAGCAGGCTTCTTCATGTAGTATTTTGGACATTCAGGACCATTGCAGGCACAGGGATCATTTATTCCCAACGTCACATAGAGATGCAACATAGATCCATAGACATCCAGTTTAACAGATTCTATTTCTACTGTATATGTTATCACTGGCTCGAGGCGTTCTTATCCAGCCTGTGTGTGTTGTCCACAGAGGCAGCAGACCCGTATCCATGGCGAGCATGGTTGTTGTACGATGACATCATCTCGCTGCAAGGGAAAGACGGGTAGGGAACTGGTGTAAGAATGAGATCACTTTATCGGTCAATTGTACCCAAGATCCAATCGAAATTTGACTTCTGCTTTTAGCCCAAGCCCCTCAGAAAGACACATATACATAAACGTTTTGGGAGAGGTGCAGAGGGTGGGGCTGTCACTTTGGGCAACCGGGGAGCTGTTGCTGTGTGAGGGGGGGGGGTTTAAGTGCCTTTCTCAAGGACACAACGGCAGGCAATGGCATCTAGGATTGGATACCTTGGCTATTTGCCACCAGTCTTCGCTACGGTTTATTCTCAGAGGAGACTTGCTTCCTGAACCTGGAGAGCCAGACGATAACCATAGCAACATAAGATATTACTTGGATAATCAAAACATACACGATCACACTTATGTCAATGAACAGGCGCTCTTATCCAGAGTGGTTAACTGGAGCAAAGTGCCTTGCTCAAGGGCACGCCGACATATTTTTTTCCCACCTGGTCGACCCAGGGATTTGAACCAGGGACCTTTCATAGCTCCATTCAGTAACATTGTCCTTATTAATCATAGCCTGTTGTGTCTGGAAGAAGCTTTAGGTCGTCTGGTTTCACACCGTGTCTCAGATTAGAGATTAGTATCATTATTGGGAGTGTTCTGGTCTAAGGGTCCTTCTAAGGGGCTTTGTCTCACCGTGTTGTCATTGTTGTGCCCAGACGGGAATACTACACAGCAGGATCAATGAGTTAGTTGATGAACAACCAGAAATAACTATTGATTCTCTGGTTTTAAGGAAACTAAACTTTGAACTGGCTTTTTTTGGTTGTTGAGTAAATGAGACCATGCCAAGCTTCAAGTTTATATTTTGATCCTGCTTTGTAGTATAAAACTCAGCTCAGAAATACATTAATTAACGGCCCAGGAGCCAGGCTTCCCTATTCAGAAAGCCTGGTGAAGTCCACGTCAGAACGTAGCTACAAAGGGGTGGAAACTAGTGACATCTCACAACACATCAAACCAATCAGGTGAAGTCCACATCAGAACATAGCTACAAAAGGGGTGGAAACTAGTGACATCTCACAACACATCAAACCAATCAAATGCCTTGCTTGGGGCGGAGCTCCAAACGTGCCCACTAGTGCCTTACGAGCAACAGTGAGTGAGGATGCCTGAGAAATCACTCATTAAATGATTCAAACCCCATCAAAATATGTTGATGTATGACGTGTTTGTGTTGACTTTGAATTTCAATCAATTGCAGATTGTCGGCCACAACTTGATACAATAAACGTTTACCTTGGACTGTAGGTGGACATGGCCACAACTTCCCTTTGTCCCCCGTAGAGTTCAAGCAGAGCAGTTGTATAATGCCTTCATCGACTCTGAAAACAGTAAACATTACACGCAGCACCCCTTTTTAAGGGCATGTGAGGGGGAGGGTTCTTAAAATATGTCATCCAATCAAAATGTAGCCGTCGAAATCCAGACGACGATTCTAATTGGTTAGACTCGAGCCCCATTTACATCTGAGCGGTCCGTTGCGTTGCGTCGGATATCATTCGTTTCAATAGAGACCATCCACGCAACAGTGGTATAACAGCGCCCCCCTTGTGGTTATAGGCTCCATCGTGTACCTTGAATTTTTCTAAACTTTGCCTTGTTTTACTGCAGCCAAAGTCCGTCAACAAGAACAAGATGAAAATATGTGGTTTTCAAGATGAAAATATGTGGTTTTAGGTGGAGGTGGCTAGCTATAGTATCTTCCACCAAGCCTAGTTTTTAGCTAGCAGCTCTGTAAGCTAGAATTCATGGTTTATAGCTAGCTAGCTAGCTAGCAGCTCTGTAAGCTAGAATTAATGGTTTATAGCTAGCTAGCTAGCAGCTCTGTAAGCTAGAATTAATTGTTTTTAGCTAGCTAGCTAGCAGCTCTGTAAGCTAGAATTAATATTTATCGCTAGCTAGCTAACAGCTCTTTAAGCTAGAATTAATGGTTTATCGCTAGCTAGCTAACAGCTCTGTAAGCTAGAATTAATGGTTTATCGCTAGCTAGCTAGCAGTTCTGTAAACTAGAATTAATGGTTTATCGCTAGCTAGCTAGCAGCTCTGTAAGCTAGCTTGACTTGCTAGAAAGTTAGAGAAACTAGTTGAGGAAAAGGTAACTAAACTAAACATGTTTTATTATCACCTGAAACAATAGGTTTATCCTGTCTTGAATGAAAAGGTCATATTTCTTTGTAGTCCCAAAATAAATGCGATCTCTGACGAGAGACTACGCTGTCCTCCATCTTGTCTTGCATTGTGTAACCCTCCCCATGCCATCTGTCCAGTAGTGTGGAGATGAAGCACAGTGTAATGAACTACATCACCATGGGTACAGGGCATAATGGCCTACATCGCCATGGGTA
>NC_048580.1:5584270-5651770 GCF_013265735.2 Oncorhynchus mykiss
GACTACTCATTATGTAGACTACTCATTATGTAGACTACTCCTTATGTAGACTACTCCTCATGTAGACTACTCCTTATGTAGACTACACATTATGTAGACTACTCATTATGTAGACTTCTCCTTATGCAGACTACTCCTTATGTAGACTACTCTATATGTAGACTACTCATTATGTAGACTACTCATTATGTAGACTACTCATTATGTAGACTACTCATTATGTAGACTACTCATTATGTAGACTACTCCTTATGTAGACTACTCCTCATGTAGACTACTCCTTATGTAGACTACACATTATGTAGACTACTCATTATGTAGACTGCACATTATGTAGACTACTCATTATGTAGACTACTCCTTATGTAGACTACTCATTATGTAGACTACTCCTCATGTAGACTACTCCTCATGTAGACTACTCCTTATGTAGACTACTCCTCATGTAGATTACTCCTTATGTAGACTACACATTATGTAGACTACTCATTATGTAGACTACTCCTTATGTAGACTACTCATTATGTAGACTACTCCTCATTTAGACTACTCCTCATGTAGACTACTCCTTATGTAGACTACTCCTCATGTAGATTACTCCTTATGTAGACTACACATTATGTAGACTACTCATTATGTAGACTACACATTATGTAGACTACTCATTATGTAGACTACTCCTTATGTAGACTACTCCTTATGTAGACTACTCATTATGTAGACTACTCCTCATGTAGACTACTCCTCATGTAGACTACTCCTTATGTAGACTACTCCTCATGTAGATTACTCCTTATGTAGATTACTCCTTATGTAGACTAATCCTCATGTAGACTACTCCTCATGTAGACTACTCCTCATGTAGACTACTCTTTATGTAGACTACTCCTTATGTAGACTACTCCTCATGTAGACAACTCCTCATGTAGACTACTCATTATGTAGATTACTCCTTATGTAGACTACTCCTTATGTAGACTACTCCTTATGTAGACTACTCATTATGTAGACTACTCATTATGTAGACTACTCATTATGTAGACTACTCCTTATGTAGATTACTCCTTATGTAGACTTCTCCTTATGTAGACTACTCCTCATGTAGACTACTCTTTATGTTTTCTACACCTTATGTAGACTTCTCCTCATGTAGACTACTCCTCATGTAGACTACTCTTTATGTTTTCTACACCTTATGTAGACTTCTCCTTATGCAGACTACTCCTTATGTAGACTACTCTATATGTAGACTGCTCCTTATGTAGACTACTCCTTATGTAGACTACTCCTCATGTAGACTACTCCTCATGTAGACTACTCCTCATGTAGACTACTCCTCATATAGACTACTCCTCATGTAGACTACTCCTCATGTAGACTACTCCTCATGTAGACTACTCCTTATGTCGACTACTCCTTATGTAGACTACTCCTTATGTAGACTACTCCTCATGTAGACTACTCCTCATGTAGACTACTCCTTATGTAGACTACTCATCATGTAGACTACTCCTCATGTAGACTACTCCTCATGTAGACTACTCCTCATGTAGACTACTCCTTATGTAGACTACTCCTTATGTAGACTACTCATTATGTAGACTACTCCTTATGTAGACTACTCCTTATGTAGACTACTCTTTATGTAGACTACTCCTCATGTAGACTACTCTTTATGTTTTCTACACCTTATGTAGACTTCTCCTTATGCAGACTACTCCTTATGTAGACTACTCTATATGTAGACTGCTCCTCATGTAGACTACTCCTTATGTAGACTACTCCTCATGTAGACTACTCCTCATGTAGACTACCCCTCATATAGACTACTCCTCATGTAGACTACTCCTCATGTAGACTACTCCTTATGTAGACTACTCCTTATGTAGACTACTCCTCATGTAGACTACTCCTCATGTAGACTACTCCTTATGTAGACTACTCATCATGTAGACTACTCCTCATGTAGACTACTCCTTATGTAGACTACTCCTCATGTAGATTACTCCTTATGTAGATTACTCCTTATGTAGACTACTCCTCATGTAGACTACTCCTCATGTAGACTACTCTTTATGTAGACTACTCCTTATGTAGACTACTCCTCATGTAGACTACTCCTCATGTAGACTACTCCTCATGTAGACTACTCTTTATGTAGACTACTCCTCATGTAGACTACTCCTCATGTAGACTACTCCTTATGTAGAAAACTCCTCATGTACACTACTCCTCATGTAGACTACTCCTCATGTAGACTACTCCTTATGCAGACTACTCCTTATGTAGACTACTCTTTATGTAGACTACTCCTTATGTAGACTACTCCTTATGTAGACTACTCCTCATGTAGACTACTCTTTATGTAGACTACTCCTTATGTAGACTACTCCTCATGTAGACTACTTCTTATGTAGACTACTCCTCATGTAGACTACTCCTCATGTAGACTATTCATTATGTAGACTACTCTTTATGTAGATTACTCCTTATGTAGACTACTCCTGCTAGCTTCACACTGAGCCAGATAATCAATCCTGTAGACAGCATCTCTCTCTCTCTCACTCTCACTCTCTCTCTCTCTCTCTCTCTCTCGTCTCTGTCTCTCTCTCTCTCCCTCAGCGACTCCGTGTGCTAGTTGCCAAAAGCGCTGCCAAGCTAGCCAAAGCAACAACACGGTCAACAATGTTTGAAATGTTTTATACAACAGTAATAGACATGTTGATATGAATGTAGTAGTCTGGGTGTGTGTGTGTGTGTGTGTGTTTGTTTTGGCCAAGCTAGTGTGGACTCTTAATCACAATGAAACATATGGTGTAAGGCGGAGCAGCTCTCAGTCACCATGGCGACGATGCGTATGTTTACCGTCGTTACAGAACGTGAAAATGTCCTCTTCAAAGACATGGTAGACTGAGCTGCTAAAGGTTGTTAATTACCTCAGTAAAATGACTCGTAATAACCATTGAGCTAGACTTATATTAGCTAGCTTCACACATACACTACTGTTTGGTTACAGGGTCTGTGAAAATATGTGTTTCATGACTAGGTCTTTAAGGGGGTTTCAATGGAATGTGTTTTTAACCCCTAACCCTCCTTCAGATATAGGTTAAGAAAGGGGGGGGTGGTAAACAAGTGGTAGTTTTGTCCGAAATGAGTTTTTTCAGCTCCTGGTCATAAATTCACGGTCATACCGGTCATAAATTCAGGATTTACATGATATAATAGACTGTAATAAGAAGGCTTGCTTGATTGAAGGGCCAGCTAGGTCAGAATGAAACCAAGTTGATATTTTTTAAGAGAGAGAGAAAAGAAGAAAACAATGACTTTATTTTGCAAAAGCTTTAATCATAAACATGTCATTTTTTTACCCCCTTCAACATTTGAGCCAGTAACAGCTACGGATAAAGGACATCACTAGGCTTTTATCAACGCCACATGGACTGTGGTTGCGAAGACATTGCATGCGTGTTCCCACATCAGGAAATAAAAAAGTGGAAGAAAATATATAAACATTTTAGCAGATGTTCTTTTTAAAAATCCAAAGCGGTTTACAGTCATGAGGGCACATACAGTGGGGCAAACAAATATTTAGTCAGCCACCAATTGTGCAAGTTCTCCCACTTAAAAAGATGAGAGAGGCCTGTAATTTTCATCATAGGTACACTTCAACTATGACAGACAAAATGAGTGAAAAAAAAATCAGAAAATCACATTGTAGGATTTGTTATGAATTTATTTGCAAATTATGGTGTAAAATAAGTATTGTGGAATGTGAAGCTAACTGAAGCTGGCTAGCTTTAGAAAACCCAGACTAGATCTAGCTTGCTTCGTAGTATACCCCTCTGGTGTGAAACATAAATCCCTGGTTGTAGTGGCCACTGATTGAGCTGCAGGTTAGCGTTTTTAGTCATGAATGTTGTCCTGGAGGCAGCTCTGCAGAGTGGTCACGAGCTGGCACGAGCACAACGTCATAAGATCTGATTTTAAAACCTAAACCCTAAGGTTAACCCTAACCTTAACCACACTAAACCTAACGCCTAACTCTAATCTTATTTAAGACCATTAAAAGCACATTTTAGTTTTAAGAAATTGTTATAATATAGCCAATTTTGACTTTGCAGCTGGCCTGTCTAAGAGCAAATTGTTCAGTTCTGCCTCCGGGACAAGACTTGTGACAATAAGCGTCAACGTGTGATTGAGCGTCAGGTTCTATAGATGATCCCTCCGGGAGAGTCGGGGATCCCAAGAAGATTAGACCGTCACTGTACACCATCCAGTAGAAAAACTGTGCACTTATTGTCTTTGCTCCTGTCAGAGATGTGTCCCGTTCCTGACCTCTCCTCAAGTCCATCTCTGCAATGACCTGCCCCAGGGGCACGAAGGTTACTTAACCGTGGCAAAGGGAAGGTATAATGATGATTAGCTTTCAGTGTTTCCTCCCATTTCTCCATCTTTTTTGGTAAGGCTTGTGCTCTTGTTTTTTAGTCAGAATGAGTGGATTGAAGGATCCATAGACGATCTTACTGGGACAGACAGGGACGCACATGATGGGGATTATTTTATATAAACTTTATTTAACCAGTCACTATTTAACTAACCACTAGGCTACCTACCGTCCCTACACTCTAACCACTAGGCTACCTGCCGCCTCTACACTCTAACCACTAGGCTACCTGCCGTCCCTACACTCTACACTCTAACCAACTAGGCTACCTGCCGTCCCTACACTCTAACCACTAGGCTACCTGCCGTCCCTACACTCTAACCACTAGGCTACCTGCCGTCCCTACACTCTAACCACTAGGCTACCTGCCGTCCCCTCAATCTAACCACTAGGCTACCTGCCGCGGCTACACTCTAACCACTAGGCTACCTGCCGTCCCTACACTCTAACCACTAGGCTACCTGCCGTCCCTACACTCTAACCACTAGGCTACCTGCCGTCCCTACACTCTAACCACTAGGCTACCTGCCGTCCCTACACTCTAACCCCTAGACAACCTGCCGTCCCTACACTCTAACCACTAGGCTACCTGCCGTCCCTACACTCTAACCACTAGGCTACCTGCCGTCCCTACACTCTAACCACTAGGCTACCTGCCGTCCCTACAATCTAACCACTAGGCTACCTGCCGTCCCTACACTCTAACCACTAGGCTACCTGCCGTCCCTACACTCTAACCACTAGGCTACCTGCCGTCCCTACACTCTAACAACTAGACTACCTGCCGCCCCTACACTCTAACCACTAGGCTACCTGCCATCCCTACACTCTAACCACTAGGCTACCTGCCGTCCCTACACTCTAACCACTAGGCTACCTGCCGTCCCTACACTCTAACCACTAGACTACCTACCGCCCCTACACTCTAACCACTAGGCTACCTGCCGTCCCTACACTCTAACCACTAGGCTACCTGCCGTCCCTACAATCTAACCACTAGGCTACCTGCCGCCGCTACACTCTAACCACTAGGCTACCTGCCGTCCCTACACTCTAACCACTAGGCTACCTGCCGTCCCTACACTCTAACCACTAGGCTACCTGCCGTCCCTACACTCTAACCACTAGGCTACCTGCCGTCCCTACACTCTAACCCCTAGACTACCTGCCGTCCCTACACTCTAACCACTAGGCTACCTGCCGTCCCTACACTCTAACCACTAGGCTACCTACCGTCCCTATTAGAGTATACCACCATCTTGCTTAATATATCTGTCATGTCACCTCTGGATTCATATGGTTCACTGTATGTCAGTTTGTAGAGTCTGGCGCTTGCTGCGTCTGGGTTGTGGGTTCAATTCCCAGAGCCACCCATAAGTAAAATTGCACGCGTGACTGTAAGTGCCTTTGGATAAAAGAATCTGGTAAATGGCATGGGAAGGGGGTCAAGGCATATTTTAATGAAATAGTAGCAGGTTGGCGTTTATTGGGATGACTCATGACCTGGAGGCAGCAGGATCCTCATTAGCTGTCACAGCAACAAAGTTATAAAAGCTTGTTTTAACCACACTGCTAACATTATGTCTAACCCTAACTTTAAAAAGTTTTAAATCTTCAGTAATGTTTACGATAAATAAACAATATTGACTTGGCAGTCGAGCCATCTAGTGAAAATGGCTCTGCTCTGCCATCTAGTGAAAATGGCTCTGCTCTGCCTCCGGGACAAGATTCATCTCAATAAACGCCAACCTGAGGAAAAGTAGGGCAGTATTACACTATTTTGGTTGGTCATGTACAGCAGTGGTAAGCAGTGTTTATCAAGCTTGTAGTCATATTTCTCCAGTCCATGCAGCCCCCCCCATTGATTATTCATCTCTCTGTCATATCTGCGTTATCTTCACATCTGTAATTTATGTTACCTGATGTGGCCCTGACCTCTCCTCAAGTCCATCTCTGCAGTGACCTGCCCCAGGGACACTAAGGTTATTGACCGCGGTGAAGGGAAGGTTTTACGCCGCCATTGTCTGTAATGACAGCAGGGTGAACTTACAGGGGGTCATACTATCCTCCCCCCACCCATCTTCTCCTCCCTGCTGTTGTCTGATTCATGTTCTCCTGTGTGTGTGTGTGTGTGTGTGTGTGTGTGTGTGTGTGTGTGTGTGTGTGTGTGTGTGTGTGTGTGTGTGTGTGTGTGTGTGTGTGTGTGTGTGTGTGTGTGTGTGTGTAGACAAAGGGGTACACACACACGGTGGTGTTTCTGTACCCTTGTCTGGCTAAGAGACTGGTTGTTATGGACCTCCCTGGTTGCTATGGACCTCCCTGGTTGTTATGGACCTCTCTGGTTGTTATGGACCTCCCTGGTTGTTATGGATCTCCCTGGTTGTTATGGATCTCCCTGGTTGTTATGGACCTCTCTGGTTGTTATGGACCTCCCTGGTTGTTATGGATCTCCCTGGTTGTTATGGACCTCTCTGGTTGTTATGGACCTCCCTGGTTGTTATGGATCTCTCTGGTTGTTATGGATCAATATTCGTGTTTATTTTATCTCCCTCCATGTTCACAGTGGGGGTGACTGACTCTCCCTGTGTCTCCCCCTAATCTTCCATGTTCACAGTGGGGGTGACTGTCTCCTCCTGTGTCCCCCAGTTCTCCCATAATCCTCCAGGTTATCCGCTATTCTGTGTGTGCGCGTGGGTGTGTGTGTGTGCTTGCGTGTGTGTGTGTGTGTCTCTCTCTCTGTGTGTGCGTGTGTGTGTGTCTCTGTGTGTGTCTCTGTGTGTGTGTGTTAGGGTTAACAGTACTGAGTCAATGTGCAGGGGTACGAGGTAGTTAAGGTAATATGTACTGTATGTAGGGGGTAAAGTGACTAGGTAATCAGGATAGATAATAAACAGAGTAGCAGCAGCATATGTGTGAAAGAGTGTTAATGTGTGAGTGTGTGAGTGTGTGGGTAGAGTCCAATGAGTGTGTGGGTAGAGTCTAGTGAGTGTGTGGGTAGAGTCTAGTGAGTGTGTGGGTAGAGTCTAGTGAGTGTGTGGGTAGAGTCTAGTGAGTGTGTGGGTAGAGTCTAGTGAGTGTGTGGGTAGAGTCTAGTGAGTGTGTGGGTAGAGTCTAGTGAGTGTGTGGGTAGAGTCTAGTGAGTGTGTGGGTAGAGTCCAGTGAGTGTGTGGGTAGAGTCTAGTGAGTGTGTGGGTAGAGTCTAGTGAGTGTGTGGGTAGAGTCTAGTGAGTGTGTGGGTAGAGTCTAGTGAGTGTGTGGGTAGAGTCTAGTGAGTGTGTGGATAGAGTCTAGTGAGTGTGTGGGTAGAGTCTAGTGAGTGTGTGGGTAGAGTCTAGTGAGTGTGTGGGTAGAGTCCAGTGAGTGTGTGGGTAGAGTCTAGTGAGTGTGTGGGTAGAGTCTAGTGAGTGTGTGGGTAGAGTCTAGTGAGTGTGTGGGTAGAGTCTAGTGAGGAGTGTGTGGGTAGAGTCTAGTGAGTGTGTGGGTAGAGTCTAGTGAGTGTGTGGGTAGAGTCTAGTGAGTGTGTGGGTAGAGTCTAGTGAGTGTGTGGGTAGAGTCTAGTGAGTGTGTGGGTAGAGTCTAGTGAGTGTGTGGGTAGAGTCTAGTGAGTGTGTGGGTAGAGTCTAGTGAGGAGTGTGTGGGTAGTTTCTAGTGAGTGTGTGGGTAGAGTCTAGTGAGTGTGTGGGTAGAGTCTAGTGAGTGTGTGGGTAGAGTCTAGTGAGTGTGTGGGTAGAGTCCAGTGAGTGTGTGGGTAGAGTCTAGTGAGTGTGTGGGTAGAGTCTAGTGAGTGTGTGGGTAGAGTCTAGTGAGTGTGTGGGTAGAGTCTAGTGAGTGTGTGGGTAGAGTCTAGTGAGTGTGTGGGTAGAGTCTAGTGAGTGTGTGGGTAGAGTCTAGTGAGTGTGTGGCTAGAGTCTAGTGAGTGTGTGGCTAGAGTCTAGTGAGTGTGTGGGTAGAGTCTAGTGAGTGTGTGGCTAGAGTCTAGTGAGTGTGAGGGTAGAGTCTAGTGAGTGTGTGGGTAGAGTCTAGTGAGTGTGTGGGTAGAGTCTAGTGAGTGTGTGGGTAGAGTCTAGTGAGTGTGTGGGTAGAGTCCAGTGAGTGTGTGGGTAGAGTCCAGTGAGTGTGTGGGTAGAGTCTAGTGAGTGTGTGGGTAGAGTCTAGTGAGTGTGTGGGTAGAGTCTAGTGAGTGTGTGGTTAGAGTCTAGTGAGTGTGTGGGTAGAGTCCAGTGAGTGTGTGGGTAGAGTCCAGTGAGTGTGTGGGTAGAGTCTAGTGAGTGTGTGGGTAGAGTCTAGTGAGTGTGTGGGTAGAGTCCAGTGAGTGTGTGGGTAGAGTCCAGTGAGTGTGTGGGTAGAGTCTAGTGAGTGTGTGGGTAGAGTCTAGTGAGTGTGTGGGTAGAGTCTAGTGAGTGTGTGGGTAGAGTCTAGTGAGTGTGTGGGTAGAGTCCAGTGAGTGTGTGGGTAGAGTCCAGTGAGTGTGTGGGTAGAGTCTAGTGAGTGTGTGGGTAGAGTCTAGTGAGTGTGAGGGTAGAGTCTAGTGAGTGTGAGGGTAGAGTCTAGTGAGTGTGTGGGTAGAGTCCAGTGAGTGTATGGGTAGAGTCTAGTGAGTGTGTGGTTAGAGTCTAGTGAGTGTGTGGGTAGAGTCCAGTGAGTGTGTGGGTAGAGTCCAGTGAGTGTGTGGGTAGAGTCTAGTGAGTGTGTGGGTAGAGTCCAGTGAGTGTGTGGGTAGAGTCTAGTGAGTGTGTGGGTAGAGTCTAGTGAGTGTGAGGGTAGAGTCTAGTGAGTGTGTGGGTAGAGTCTAGTGAGTGTGTGGGTAGAGTCTAGTGAGTGTGTGGGTAGAGTCTAGTGAGTGTGTGGGTAGAGTCCAGTGAGTGTGTGGGTAGAGTCCAGTGAGTGTGTGGGTAGAGTCTAGTGAGTGTGTGGGTAGAGTCTAGTGAGGAGTGTGTGGGTAGAGTCTAGTGAGTGTGTGGGTAGAGTCTAGTGAGTGTGTGGGTAGAGTCTAGTGAGTGTGTGGGTAGAGTCTAGTGAGTGTGTGGGTAGAGTCTAGTGAGTGTGTGGGTAGAGTCTAGTGAGTGTGTGGGTAGAGTCTAGTGAGTGTGTGGGTAGAGTCTAGTGAGGAGTGTGTGGGTAGTTTCTAGTGAGTGTGTGGGTAGAGTCTAGTGAGTGTGTGGGTAGAGTCTAGTGAGTGTGTGGGTAGAGTCTAGTGAGTGTGTGGGTAGAGTCTAGTGAGTGTGTGGGTAGAGTCTAGTGAGTGTGTGGGTAGAGTCTAGTGAGTGTGTGGTTAGAGTCTAGTGAGTGTGTGGGTAGAGTCCAGTGAGTGTGTGGGTAGAGTCCAGTGAGTGTGTGGGTAGAGTCCAGTGAGTGTGTGGGTAGAGTCTAGTGAGTGTGTGGGTAGAGTCCAGTGAGTGTGTGGGTAGAGTCTAGTGAGTGTGTGGGTAGAGTCTAGTGAGTGTGTGGGTAGAGTCTAGTGAGTGTGTGGGTAGAGTCTAGTGAGTGTGTGGGTAGAGTCCAGTGAGTGTGTGGGTAGAGTCCAGTGAGTGTGTGGGTAGAGTCCAGTGAGTGTGTGGGTAGAGTCTAGTGAGTGTGAGGGTAGAGTCTAGTGAGTGTGAGGGTAGAGTCTAGTGAGTGTGTGGGTAGAGTCCAGTGAGTGTATGGGTAGAGTCTAGTGAGTGTGTGGTTAGAGTCTAGTGAGTGTGTGGGTAGAGTCCAGTGAGTGTGTGGGTAGAGTCCAGTGAGTGTGTGGGTAGAGTCTAGTGAGTGTGTGGGTAGAGTCCAGTGAGTGTGTGGGTAGAGTCTAGTGAGTGTGTGGGTAGAGTCCAGTGAGTGTGAGGGTAGAGTCTAGTGAGTGTATGGGTAGAGTCTAGTGAGTGTGAGGGTAGAGTCTAGTGAGTGTGTGGGTAGAGTCTAGTGAGTGTGTCGGTAGAGTCTAGTGAGTGTGTGGGTAGAGTCTAGTGAGTGTGTGGGTAGAGTCCAGTGAGTGTGAGGGTAGAGTCCAGTGAGTGTGAGGGTAGAGTCTAGTGAGTGTGTGGGTAGAGTCCAGTGAGTGTGTGGGTAGAGTCTAGTGAGTGTGTGGGTAGAGTCTAGTGAGTGTGTGGGTAGAGTCCAGTGAGTGTGTGGGTAGAGTCCAGTGAGTGTGTGGGTAGAGTCTAGTGAGTGTGTGGGTAGAGTCTAGTGAGTGTGAGGGTAGAGTCTAGTTAGTGTGTGGGTTGAGTCTAGTGAGTGTGAGGGTAGAGTCTAGTGAGTGTGTGGGTAGAGTCTAGTGAGTGTGTCGGTAGAGTCTAGTGAGTGTGTGGGTAGAGTCTAGTGAGTGTGTGGGTAGAGTCCAGTGAGTGTGTGGGTAGAGTCTAGTGAGTGTGTGGGTAGAGTCTAGTGAGTGTGAGGGTAGAGTCTAGTGAGTGTGAGGGTAGAGTCTAGTGAGTGTGTGGGTAGAGTCCAGTGAGTGTGTGGGTAGAGTCTAGTGAGTGTGTGGGTAGAGTCTAGTGAGTGTGTGGGTAGAGTCCAGTGAGTGTGTGGGTAGAGTCCAGTGAGTGTGTGGGTAGAGTCTAGTGAGTGTGTGGGTAGAGTCTAGTGAGTGTGAGGGTAGAGTCTAGTGAGTGTGTGGGTAGAGTCTAGTGAGTGTGAGGGTAGAGTCTAGTGAGTGTGTGGGTAGAGTCTAGTGAGTGTGTGGGTAGAGTCTAGTGAGTGTGGGTAGAGTCTAGTGAATACAAAATGCAACAATGCATCATAAAGGGGAGGGGTCAATGTAAATAGTTGGGTTCGCCCCTGACGTCGGTCCTTACAGAATGCAGAAGCCATCTTTTTTTTTTTACTAGGCAAGTCAGTTAAGAACAAATTCTTATTTTCAATGACGGCGGGTTAACTGCCTGTTCAGGGGCAGAACGACAGATTTGTTTGTACCTTGTCAGCTCGGGGATTTGAACTTGCAACCTTCCGGTTACTAGTCCAACGCTCTAACCACTAGGCTACCTGCCGAAGCATAGGGTAGTGCTCACGTGCCGGTTAGTGGTGACGTCGGGTCCGGGGGCCCGACACTGATAGATCCGGGGGTGGTTAAGCTCGTTGGGCTTTCATGCACTAGCTGGCTCTAGAGGTTTCTTTCCCCAGGAGACGCCCATCCCACGTCAGGCCTTCAGCTTGATCGTAAGGTTTTAAACCTCCGCCGGATCATCTAGGTCCAGCGCCCGTGCCTGGGCTGATCCGTCAGGCTCGCCCAGGTGGGACGCCGGGTGGCACCCCTAGAGCGCGGGGTACTGTCACGCCTGCTCCCGCTCTTCCCCCATGGTGCTCGAGGGTGCCAGGCTCCCCAGTATTGCGCACCCCCTGCCATCATCATTACGCACACCTGCCTTCCTTCACCACGTGCATCAGCGATTATCGGACTCACCTGGACTCAATCACCTCTGTCATTACCTTCCCTATGTCTGTCTGCTTCCACGCTTTGTTCCCTGCTTCTGCATTGATTATCGTCTGTCTTTGTTAACCCGTTTCTTGTTCTGTTACTGATTAAACGTTTGACTCCCTGTATCTGCTTCTCATCGCGTCGGTCCTTACCATGTGACTTGGGTGGCTGGAGCCGTTGACAATTTTTAGGGCCTTCCTCCTGACACCGCCTGGTATAGAGATCCTAGATGGCAGGGAGTTTGGCCCCAGTGATGTACTGGGCCGTAAGCATTGCTCTCTGCAGCGCCTTGTGGTCGGATGCCGAGTAGTTGCCATACCAGGCGGTGATGCAACCGGCCAGGATGCTCTCGATGGTGCAGCTGTAGAACTTTTTGAGGATCTTGAGGGCCAAATCTTTTCTTCCTCGTGAAGAAGAGTAATGTGTTTGGACCATGTGACAGGATCTTTTGAGATGTGGACACCAAGGAACTTGAAGCCTCCATGTTGAGGGTCAGCATGACGGATGTGATGTTACCTACCCTCACCACCTGGGGGGCGGCACATCAGGAAGTCCAGGATCCAGTTTCAGAGGGAGGTGTTCAGTCCCAGGGTCCTTAGCTTAGTGATGAGCTTTGAGGGCACTATGGTGTTGAACGCTGAGCTTTAGTCAATGGATAGCATTCTCACGTAGGTGTTCCTTTTGTCCAGGTGGGAAAGGGCAGTGTGGAGTGGAATAGAGATTGCGTCATCTGTAAATCTTTTGGGGTGGTATGTGAATTGGAGTGGGTTCAGGGTGTCTGGGATGATGGTGTTGATGTGAGCCATGACCAGCCTTTCAAATACATTTCATGGATACAGATATGAGCGTTACGGGTCGGTAGTCATTTAGACAGGTTACCTTGGTGTTCTTGGGCACAGAGACTATAGGTGGTCTGCTTGAAACATGTAGGTATTACATTTGACTCGGGTCAGGGAGAGTTTGAAAACATCATTGCTAGCTGGTCAGCTTTGAATACACGTCCTGGTAATCCGTCTGACCCGGCGGCCTTGTGAATATTAACCTGTTTAAAGGTCTTACTCGCATCAGCTATGGACAGTGTGATCATACAGTCGTCCAGACCAACTGGTGCTCTCACGTATGGTTCAGTGTTGCTTGCCTTGAAGAGATCCTAGAAGGCATTTAACTTATCTGGTAGGCTCTCGGCTGGGTTTCCCTTTGCAAATCCATGATAGTTTAAATCTCCTGCCACATCTGACGAGCGTCAAAGCAGGTGGAGTAAGATTCAATCTTAGTCCTGAATTGACCCTTTGCCTGTTTGATGGTTCGTCAGAGGGAATAGCGGAATTTCTCAGAAATCAGGATTAGTGTGATGTGTTTGTAGAGCCGAGCAGGCAAGAATCACTGTGTGTGTGTGTGTGTGTGTGTGTGTGTGTGTGTGTGTGTGTGTGTGTTTGTGGAGCCGAGTAGACCAGAATCACTGTGTGTGTGTGTGTTTGTAGAGCAAAGCAGACTAGAGTCACTGTGTGTGTGTATATGTGTTTGTAGAGCAAAGCAGACTAGAGTCACTGTGTGTATGTGTTCTCTGCACCGCTTGGACAACGGCAAAGCTTCAAGCCGTCGATTCTCATTAAAAATCGGTGCAGAAAAAGGAGGGAGGGAGGGAGAGAGAGAGAAGGGAGGGTGCGTAAGAGAGAGAGAGAACAGAGAGAGAGAGAGAGAGAGAGAGAGAGAGAGAGAGAGAGAGAGAGAGAGAGAGAGAGAGAGAGAGAGAGAGAGAGAGAGAGAGAGAGAGAGAGAGAGAGAGAGAGAGAGAGAGAGAGAGAGAGAGAGAGAGAGAGAGAGAGAGAGAGAGAGAGAGAGAGAGAGAGAGAGAGAGAGAGAGAGAGAGGGAAGGAACATGCTTCATCACAGAAGCTTACTTTGACAGACTGTTTCCTCCATCCTCTAAAATAGCCTACGAAGAGAGAGATGTGTGTGTGTGTGTGTGTGCGCATGCGTGTCTCTCACACAGCCGCACACAGAGCTGCCAGCATCTTCAGTTCCAGCGTGTTCACATCCGGGTGGTTAGGGAAAGAAAAAGAGGGAGAGAGATGGAGAGAGAGGACCAATGAGGGAGATGGAGAGAGAGGACCAATGAGGGAGATGGAGAGAGAGGACCAATGAGGGAGATGGAGAGAGAGGACCAGGGAGGGAAAGAGAGAAAAAGAGACTGACAGAATATCTGCAGGTTAGTGTGAGATTCAGCAGCTAGAACGATCATTTAGGACTGGAGAAGAGAGGAAGGGAGGAAGGCTCATTTAGGACTGGAGAAGAGAGGAAGGGAGGAAGGCTCATTTAGGACTGGAGAAGAGAGGAAGGCTCATTTAGGACTGGAGAAGAGAGGAAGGGAGGAAGGCTCATTTAGGACTGGAGAAGAGAGGAAGGGAAGAAGGATAATTTACAACTGGAGAAGAGAAGAAGAGAAGAAGGGAAGAGGAGGGGATAAAGAAACAACAAAAGAGCAGAAGAGAGGGAAGGAGGCACAATATAAGAGGGATAGAGACAAGGAAGAAGAACTCTTGAGAGAAGGATAGGAGAGCAGGAGAGGAGAGTAGAGTAGAGACTGTATAGGGAAACCAAAGGAAAGAGGAGAGGCAGAGAGGAGAGGCAGAGAGGAGAGGCAGAGAGGGGAGGCAGAGGGGAGAGGCAGAGAGGAGAGGCAGAGAGGAGAGGCAGAGAGGAGAGGCAGAGAGGAGAGGCAGAGAGGAGAGGCGGAGGGGAGAGGCGGAGAGGAGAGGCAAAGGGGAGAGGCGGAGTGGAGAGGCAGAGAACAGAGGTAGAAAGGAGAGGCAGTCGAGAGAATAGTAGAGAAATTGACAGGAGAGCATCAGTAGAGAGAGTCAGCTCAGAGGTAGAAGCAGAGGAGAGACAGGCATGGTCTGGGGGGCTCTGTCTCCTCTGCAATGGGCTCGGTGGGGCTGGGACACCCTGTACAGAGACACCAGCCCTGGGGATGGGGACAGCCCTACTAACCCTACTCTGGGGATGCTCCAGAGACTGTCCCGGGGGTCCCAACACCATGCCATGATCCTGGCCAGACAGAGGTGAGAGACCAAGAGAGTGAGCGAGACCACGAGAGAGTGACTGGTAAGAGAGAGGGAGCGAGGGAGAGATGGAGAGAGAGAGAGCATGAGAGAGAGCGAAAGAGAGACGAGAGAGAGAGAGAGCATGAGAGAGAGCAAAAGAGAGACGAGAGAGAGAGAGAGAGAGAGAGAGAGAGAGCACGAGAGAGAGAGCACGAGAGAGAGCGAAAGAGAGACGAGAGAGAGAGCATGAGAGAGAGCGAAAGAGAGACGAGAGAGAGAGAGAGACTGATGAGTGAGAGAGACGAGAGAGACTGGTGACAGAGAGAGAGAGATGAGAGAGAGAGAGATGAGAGAGACTGGTGACAGAGAGAGAGAGAGAGAGAGAGAGAGAGAGAGGGAGAGACTGGTGACAGAGAGACAGAGACGAGAGAGACTGGTGACAGAGAGAGAGAGAGAGAGAGACGAGAGAGACGAGAGAGACTGGTGACAGAGAGAGAGAGAGACGAGAGAGAGATAGACTGGTGACAGAGAGAGAGAGAGAGAGAGAGAGAGAGAGAGAGAGAGAGACGAGAGAGAGCGAGACTGGTGACAGAGAGAGACTGGTGACAGAGAGAGAGAGACTGGTGACAGAGAGAGAGAGAGACGAGAGAGAGAGAGACTGGTGACAGAGAGAGAGAGAGAGAGACGAGAGAGAGAGAGAGAGAGAGAGACTGGTGACAGAGAGAGACTGGTGACAGAGAGAGAGAGAGACTGGTGAAAGTGGAATGAAAAAAGGATCTGTGAATCATTTTAGGTGCCTGGATTCATTTTAGTTTGACATGTTGTACAATGTATATTTTCAAGCAGTATAATATTTGTGGTGCTAACGTCTTTTAGGGGGGGGGGGGGAGAGAGTGTGGCAGAATATTTAGATGTATGTGTGTGTTTTTGTATGCTGCATTCAAGATTAATATGTAAATGAAAATACGGCATAAGGTTTACAGGATCAGCCAAAGTAGTACAGCACACATGCAGAATGTTGATGTTAAGTGCCTTGCTCAAGGGCACATCAACATATTTTTCACCTTGTCGGCTCTGGTATTTGAACCAGCCACCTTTTAATTACTGCTCTAACCACTAGACTACCTGCTGGTTACTGGTCAAACACTCTAACCACTAGGCTACCTGCTGGTTACTGGCCCAATGCTCTAACAACTAGACTACCTGCTGGTTACTAGTCCAACACTCTAACCACTAGGCTACCTGCTGGTTACTGGCCCAACACTCTAACCACTAGACTACCTGCTGGTTACTAGTCCAACACTCTAACCACTAGGCTACCTGCTGGTTACTGACCCAACACTCTAACCACTAGACTACCTGCTGGTTACTGGCCCAACGCTCTAACCACTAGGCTACCTACTGGTTATTGGCCCAACGCTCTACTGACCCAACGCTCTAACCACTAGGCTACTTGCTGGTTACTGACCCAATGCTCTAACCACTAGGCTACCTGCTGGTTACTGACCCAACGCTCTAACCACTAGGCTACCTGCTGGTTACTGGCCCAACACTCTAACCACTAGGCTACCTGCTGGTTACTGGCCCAACACTCTAACCACTAGGCTACCTGCTGATTACTAGTCCAACACTCTAACCACTAGGCTACCTGCTGGTTACTAGTCCAACACTCTAACCACTAGGCTACCTGCTGGTTACTGGCCCAACACTCTAACCACTAGACTACCTGCTGGTTACTGGCCCAACACTCTAACCACTAGGCTACCTGCTGATTACTAGTCCAACACTCTAACCACTAGGCTACCTGCTGGTTACTAATCCAACACTCTAACCACTAGACTACCTACTGGTTACTCGGCCAACACTTCAACCACTAGACTCCCTGCCTCTCTATATAATATAATATGCGTTAATATATATGCGTTAATATAATATGCCTGCCTGCCTGCCTGCCTGCCTGCCTGCCTGCCTGCCTGCCTGCCTGCCTGCCTGCCTGCCTGCCTGCCTGCCTGCCTGCCTGCCTGTCTGTCTGTCTGTCTGTCTGTCTGTCTGTCTGTCTGTCTGTCTGTCTGTCTGTCTGTCGCTTGGTTCGTGTGTAAAAGGGATGGGGGAGCGTCTCAGGCGAGCCATTTTCTGTCTCCTGTCTGCAGATTCAGCGCTTTTCATTTGCAGACCTAATAATCCAGCCAATCAGACGTAACGGAACACATGCGTGCTGACTGGGGTCTTTGTTGGACTAAATATGGGAGCACGATGAACAGAGACGATATTGGAACCATAAAGTAGAACCGTCACAGCGTTGACACATTCGCTCATCAGTTTCAGACCGGTGATATTTTCTCTCAATGAGAAAAATAAGTATATATATATATCTGCACAGATGGTTGTACTGTACAGATGGTTGTACTGTACAGATGGTTGTACTGTACAGATGGTTGTACTGTACAGATGGTTGTACTGCACAGATGGTTGTACTGTACAGATGGTTGTACTGTACAGATGGTTGTACTGTACAGATGGTTGTACTGTACAGATGGTTGTACAGATGGTTGTACTGTACAGATGGTTGTACTGTACAGATGGTTGTACTGTACAGATGGTTGTACTGTACAGATGGTTGTACAGATGGTTGTACTGTACAGATGGTTGTACAGATGGTTGTACTGTACAGATGGTTGTACTGCACAGATGGTTGTACTGTACAGATGGTTGTACTGCACAGATGGTTGTACTGTACAGATGGTTGTACTGTACGGATGGTTGTACTGCACAGATGGTTGTACTGCACAGATGGTTGTACTGTACAGATGGTTGTACTGTACGGATGGTTGTACTGTACAGATGGTTGTACTGTACAGATGGTTGTACTGTACAGATGGTTGTACTGTACAGATGGTTGTACTGCACAGATGGTTGTACTGTACAGATGGTTGTACTGTACGGATGGTTGTACTGTACAGATGGTTGTACTGCACAGATGGTTGTACTGTACAGATGGTTGTACTGTACAGATGGTTGTACTGCACAGATGGTTGTACTGTACAGATGGTTGTACTGTACAGATGGTTGTACTGTACAGATGGTTGTACTGTACGGATGGTTGTACTGTACAGATGGTTGTACTGTACAGATGGTTGTACTGTACAGATGGTTGTACTGTACAGATGGTTGTACAGATGGTTGTACTGTACAGATGGTTGTACAGATGGTTGTACTGTACAGATGGTTGTACAGATGGTTGTACTGTACAGATGGTTGTACTGTACAGATGGTTGTACTGTACAGATGGTTGTACTGTACAGATGGTTGTACTGTACGGATGGTTGTACTGTACAGATGGTTGTACTGTACAGATGGTTGTACAGATGGTTGTACTGTACAGATGGTTGTACTGTACAGATGGTTGTACTGTACGGATGGTTGTACTGTACAGATGGTTGTACTGCACAGATGGTTGTACTGTACAGATGGTTGTACTGTACAGATGGTTGTACTGTACAGATGGTTGTACTGTACAGATGGTTGTACTGTACGCTAGGAAAATGACTTGACAATCAACATATTTCTGTTTGTTTTCGTTAGACTGTTATCGTTATCTGTCTGCCAAATCTATCCTACACGGGCTCAATGACAGCTGAGCCACGTTCCAATAGCCATTGTTGTCACTCATTTTTTTATGCTAATGTGGATTGAGATTGTGCGCGGTTGACTGAGGCTATAGACGTGAGACTTTGGAGATCAGATCAGTTTTAATGAATCAGAATTCACTCTCTGCATCCAAACGGAAATAAAACATTTGTACATTATGTTCTGCGAATCGTCGCCCTCTTTTCTACAACAGATGCACAACAGGAGGGACTGGGATCATTCGAGGAGCTAGCCATCGTTCAGACATACAATAGCCTGCTAATACCTTAGCTAGCTATTAACCACATGTTGAATTCAGAATGTTGATATCATCCTAAAAAGTACAATTATAAGTGTATCTTAACAATACCATCCACTTATGAGTAACCTCTAAATATACATCATTATTCATGAACAAAACACTGTGTGTACGACTTTGTACTTAAAAGAATCACACTTTTTCTGAAGACGACAGAAAATGAGTGCCCCAAAATGATTTGAGCAGGAGCACGCAGGGCAACAGGTAAGTACCCACTCCTCTACTACCAGGATGCAGGCATGCATAATAACAAATCAGCATGACATATTCATATATGAACCTGGTGAAATTCACACAGTACTTTAACAACTGTTACACTGGCTCACAAACCGCATCGTCCGTTATTTCCAGAGAATGTACAGCGTTGAAGTTTATGGCTCCTTTATGTGGATTATTATTATTATTATTATCTAATCCACATGTTGTCTCATTTTCCTCTTCCTTCACACCTTTGTCCCTATGAGGTCCACGGTGATAGTGAGGTTTATAATGAGTTTCTCTCTCTCTCTCTCTCTCTCTCTCTCTCTCTCTCTCTCTCTCTCTCTCACTCTCTCTCTCTCTCTCTCTGTCTCTCTCTCTCTCTCTCTCTCTCTCTCTCTCTCTCTCTCTCTCTCTCTCTCTCTCTCTGTCTCTCTGTCTCTCTGTCTCTCTCTCTCTCTCTCTCTCTCTCTCTCTCTCTCTCTCTCTCTCTCTCTCTCTCTCTCTCTCTCTCTCTCTCTCTCTCTCTCTCTCACTCTCTCTCTCTCTCTCTCTGTCTCTCTCTCTCTCTCTCTCTCTCTCTCTCTCTCTCTCTCTCTCTCTCTCTCTGTCTCTCTCTCTCTCTCTCTCTCTGTCTCTCTGTCTCTCTGTCTCTCTCTCTCTCTCTCTCTCTCTCTCTCTCTCTCTCTCTCTCTCTCTCTCTCTCTGTCCTACAGGAGCTCAGACTCTGACGGAGCGTTCGAGACACCGGAGTCGACCACCCCTGTCAAGTCCCCCACTGGAGAGACAGACTGTCATACCCAGCTGCTGACCTCGGAAGACACCGGTGAGGGAGAGAGAGAGACACACACACACACAGAAAGAGAGACAGGAAGGGGTGCGAGAGAGAGTGAAAGAGAGACAGAGAGAGAGAGAGATATATAGAGAGAGCGAGAGACAAAGAGAGATCAAGAAAGAGAGACAGAGAGAGACAAACAGAGAGAGAGAGAGAGACAGAGAGCGAGAGAGAGAGAGACAGACAGGCAGACAGAGAGAGAGACAGAGAGAGAGACAGAGAGCGAGAGAGAGAGAGAGACAGACAGGCAGACAGAGAGAGAGACAGAGAGTGAGACAGAGAGCGAGAGAGAGAGAGAGACAGACAGACAGGCAGACAGAGAGAGAGAAAGGCTTTAGAACACCCTCTAGTGGTGACTACTGGTATATCAAAAAAGAGGTTTTGCTTTGTTTAGTGAGTCAGACCAGCATCACTGAGTTGCTAAAGGATATAAACAGGTCTTATATATGCAGAAAAGCTTCAGTCATCCATCACATGATGTATGGCGTGTTTTACTGATTGGCCAACTGGGAGGTTGTGTTGAAATATTCAGAGCTCATTCATCAAATGAATTAGACTTGTCTAAAACCAGACACACCCTCCATCTCTCTCTCTCTCCCTCTTTTTCTCACCCTTCATCTCTCTCTCTCTCTCTCTCTCTCTCTCTCTCTCTCTCTCTCTCTCTCTCTTTCTCTCTCTCTCTCTCTCTCTCCCTCTTTTTCTCACCCATCATCTCTCTCTCTCTCTCTCTCTCTCTGTCGGTCTCTCTCTCTCTCTCTCTCTCTCTCTTTCCCTCTCTCTTACACAAACACATACACACACAAGCACCAGAAGAAAGTAATTTCTTACTCAACCCTAATGCAAACCTTGACAATGCATTGTGGGATTATGTCTCGACTACACAGCACTTGTCATATATATTTCTCTGTTCCTCCAGGTCTTGGCTGTGACTCTGAGGCAGATGGTGAACCCGGGTCAGAGGCTAAAGGTCACCATGGTAGCTCCCTGTCCATAGTCTTTGACGAGGACAAGCCCATAGCTGCTAGCGGAGCCTATAACCTAGACCAGCTCATTGCTGCTGCTGCTGCTGCTGCAGAGGCCCAGAGCAGAACAACTCTAACCCGCTCTCTGAGCCTCCAGGCTGGGGAGCTAGACGTCTCCGGCCCCCTAGACAGCGTAGGATCCTCCCTCTCAATCGGAGACTCCCGTCCCTTGGCTGAGGCTTTTAGTATTGACAGTGGTACTGAGAGTGCTCCTGGGACCCTCCGCAGACCATCCAAGAAGGGGCCTCTCCGCACTGGCGGCTCCCTGAAAAAGAAGCCTCTCCTCAGGCAGAGCTCTAACCCAGAGAGTCCCCAACCTCCATCCTCTGGCATCACACCGGAGCTGAAAAAGAGCACCAGAGCATCTAGCCCCCTATTGGGCTCCGAGGACCAGGAAGTAGGAGGAGCCACAACAAACTCTGGCCCTGCCTCGGCCACGCCCAGTCCAGGAGGCACGCTCCGCAGAACCAGGAAGTCACGCGTGGAAAGCCCCGCCGCTCTCATTGAAGAGACCAATCACACTAGCCCAGCGACAGATAACCAACCAATCCCAACCCCTACTCCTGTTCCGACCCAGGCCATTTCCATACCCCTCCGACAGGAGGATACCCCCATCCCAGTGCCGGAAGCCCCTCTCCCAGCCAGTGAGGGCTCCTCTCCCATCCCCCCTAGTGGGGCCTACAAATGGGACCCAGACAACTTTGAGGACATCGACCCATTCAACACCGGAGGTAGTAAAGTCGCTAACTCCCCCCCGTTGGGAAGGAAAGGAGTCGCTAACTCCCCCCCGTTGGGAAGAAAAGGAGTCGCTAACTCCCCCCCGTTGGGACGGAAAGGAGTGTCTGCGTCCATTGCTCACAAAACTGTCACCCCTGTGTCTAACCCCCCTCCTGTCTCTACTGAGGAACAAGCTCGTCCCTCTACCAGCCCCCCTATTCGCACCTCAGGGGCGGTCAGACTGGAGTTTGACTATTCTGAGGAGACCCTCGAGGAGCCTCCTAAGGCCTCTCCACCTCCCAAGAAGCTGGGCAGGAAGCCAGGCTCCAAGGTTAGTCTGTCATAGGACTGTAAATGGTACCTTTCTTTTCTCTGGCTGATTTCAACATGTCATTTTTTTTTGCTGCCTGGTTATCTTGCTGATTTGTTTTTCAAGTGACTCGATGTGTTTTTTGAAAAGCGCTTTAAAATAGTACATTTTATTTACAATTATCATTCCTAATAATTGTATTAATGTCATTATTATTATGTTTATTATATATTTTAATAATATTAACAATAATAATTATTATGATCAGATGCCTCTGAGGAAGCCCAAGATGGGCCTGAAGAAGGTCATCCAGCCGCCATCGGAACCCCTCGACAACACGCCCGCCACCGACCCCGGTGATGACCTCCCTATCCATAAGGCTTCCTATAACTTTGACCCCGCCCAGTGGGACGACCCTAACTTCAACCCGTTCGGCTCTAACAGCGAGATCCCCGTCTCTCCCAAGCCGAACAAACCCTCCCGTAGATTCGACTCTGACACCTTCGACGAGTCTGCTGCCTTCAAGTCCTCCTCCAACAGCATGGCTGCGTCTCCGCCCACGGCTGCCTCAGGCTCCGCCTCCTTTGAGGTGTCGGCCAATGACAATGAGGTTGATAACGATAATGATAACGTTGGTGAGCTGGAGGACCACAACCAGAACAAACCATCCAAAACGAAGAAGAAACCCATCAAATCGTAAGTTGGTTTAATTTAAAATAAATATTTTGATGGTATTTTCTGACCTTATTGAACAGAGAGACAGAAAGCATGAAACGTAGAGTCAAAGGGAATTCTTCGAAACCTCTCCTGACGACACCCTAGGCATGTGTGAGACTGCAGCGTTACCGCGAGACCAGTCTGGCCACCAGATAGCTGTTCCAATGTGTGTGTGTGTGTGTGTGTGTGTGCGTGTGTGTGTGTGCGTGTGTGCGTGTGTGCGTGTGTGTGTGTGTGCGTGTGTGTGTGTGTGTGCGTGTGCGTGTGCGCGTGCGCGCGTGTGCGACACAGAGAGAGAGAGAGAGTACATACACACACATATCTCACTCTGTCTTGTCATATTATCTGCGTGCGGGTGTTTTGACATCTTTATATCCAACCTGACACACACACACACACATTGGAACAGCTATCACATGGGTCACCATTAGTATCATCAGGGCTGCAGGTCACCATTAATACAGTATGGTCTGCAGGTCACCATTAGTATCATCAGGGCTGCACGTCACCATTAATACAGTATGGTCTGCAGGTCACCGTTAGTATCATCAGGGCTGCAGGTCACCATTAGTATCATCAGGGCTGCAGGTCACCATTAATACAGTATGGTCTGCAGGTCACCATTAATACAGTATGGTCTGCAGGTCACCATTAATACAATATGGTCTGCAGGTCACCATTAATACAGTATGGTCTGCAGGTCACCATTAGTATCATCAGGGCTGCAGGCCACCATTAATACAGTATGGTCTGCAGGTCACCATTAATACAGTATGGTCTGCAGGTCACCATTAAAACAGTATGGTCTGCAGGTCACCATTAATACAGTATGGTCTGCAGGTCACCATTAGTATCATCAGGGCTGCAGGCCACCATTAATACAGTATGGTCTGCAGGTCACCATTAATACAGTATGGTCTGCAGGTCACCATTAATACAGTATGGTCTGCAGGTCACCATTAATACAGTATGGTCTGCAGGTCACCATTAATACAGTATGGTCTGCAGGTCACCATTAAAACAGTATGGTCTGCAGGTCACCATTAATACAGTATGGTCTGCAGGTCACCATTAATACAGTATGGTCTGCAGGTCACCATTAATACAGTATGGTCTGCAGGTCACCATTAATACAGTATGGTCTGCAGGTCACCATTAATACAGTATGGTCTGCAGGTCACCATTAATACAGTATGGTCTGCAGGTCACCATTAAAACAGTCTGGGCTAAAGGTAATTTCTGGGAATGTTTCAACCAGGATTTCTGGAAAAACTGGGAAATTTGGTAACTTTTCTAGAATTTTTGCAGCCATATCTTACTCCTTATTAACAGAGCTGTATCATAAAGACAACCAATCAGAGAAGCTCTACCATGTCAATCAACCAATCCCAGAAGCTTTACCATCAATATCTGACATGAACATCCTGCCATATAAATGTAACTAACCTGATTTGCACAGGTGCACGCACGTCTTCTGAATGTGAAAGAGAGCATTCACACGGTAGTAACTTCTCTATCGAAGGGCAATATAGTTTAGTCATGGTTAGACTAAGGTGCAGTATGTCTGGGAGGTTAGATGCAGATACCTGGTTTTACATCCTTCATCTCATAGTGCTACCACCCTAACAAGCCCTAACTCACTAACCTGACAAGGAATCAGGGGTTAATACCATTTCAGCCCTAACACACTAGCCTAACAAGGAATCAGGCTTGGGGTCATACCATTTCAGCCCTAACTCACTAACTTAACAAAGCATCAGGCTTGGGGTCAATACCATTTCAGCCCTAACTCACTAACTTAACAAGGAATCAGGTTTGGGGTCAATACCATTTCAGCCCTAACTCACTAACTTAACAAAGCATCAGGCTTGGGGTCAATACCATTTCAGCCCTAACTCACTAACTTAACAAGGAATCAGGCTTGGGGTCAGTAACATTTCAGCCCTAACCACTAACTTAACAAGGAATCAGGCTTGGGGTCAATACCATTTCAGCCCTAACCACTAACTTAACAAAGCATCACGTTTGGGGTCAATACCATTTCAGCCCTAACTCACTAACTTAACAAGGAATCAGGCTTGGGGTCAATACCATTTCAGCCCTAACTCACTAACCTAACAAGTAATCAGGCTTGGGGTCAATACCATTTCAGCCCTAACTCACTAACTTAACAAGGCATCAGGCTTGGGGTCAATACCATTTCAGCCCTAACTCACCAACTTAACAAAGCATCAGGCTTGGGGTCAATACAATTTCAGCGCTAACCACTAACTTAACAAGGAATCAGGCTTGGAGTCAATACCATTTCAGCCCTAACACACTAACTTAACAAGGAATCAGGCTTGGGGTCAATACCATTTCAGCCCTAACACACTAACTTAACAAGGAATCAGGCTTGGGGTCAATACCATTTCAGCCCTAACTCACTAACTTAACAAGGAATCAGGCTTGGGGTCAATACCATTTCAGCCCTAACTCACTAACTTAACAAGGAATCAGGCTTGGGGTCAATACAGTTTCAGCCCTAACACACTAACTTAACAAGGAATCAGGCTTGGGGTCAATACCATTTCAGCCCTAACTCACTAACTTAACAAGGAATCAGGCTTGGGGTCAATACCATTTCAGCCCTAACTCACTAACTTAACAAAGCATCAGGCTTGGGGTCAATACCATTTCAGCCCTAACACACTAACCTAACAAGGAATCAGGCTTGGGGTCAATACCATTTCAGCCCTAACACATTAACTTAACAAGGAATCAGGCTTGGGGTCAATACCATTGCAGCCCTAACTCACTAACTTAACAAGGAATCAGGCTTGGGGTCAATACCATTTCAGCCCTAACACACTCCAAACCCTGCAAGGCATTAACATTCATCTGCACCCTGGTCTATGCCATCAATGTGAATCATGCCATTAAACTACTTTAATCCTGATAGACATCCCATTACTGTAGTTCTAGTTAACATAATGTTCCTTAACTAAACTAGTTACATCAACATAATGTTCCTTAACTAAACTAGTTGAATCAACATAATATTCCTTAACTAAACTAGTTATATCAACATAATGTTCCTTAACTAAACTAGATGAATCAACATAATGTTCCTTAACTAAACTAGTTATATCAACATAATGTTCCTTAACTAAACTAGTTGAATCAACATAATGTTCCTTAACTAAACTACTTATATCAACATAATGTTCCTTAACTAAACTAGATGAATCAACATAATGTTCCTTAACTAAACTAGTTATATCAACATAATGTTCCTTAACTAAACTAGTTGAATCAACATAATGTCCTTAACTAAACTAGTTGAATCAACATAATGTTCCTTAACTAAACTAGTTATATCAACATAATGTTCCTTAACTAAACTAGTTACATCAACATAATGTTCCTTAACTAAACTAGTAGAATCAACATAATGTTCCTTAACTAAACTAGTTGAATCAACATAATGATCCTTAACTAAACTAGTTGAATCAACATACTGTTCCTTAACTAAACTAGTTATATCAACATAATGTTCCTTAACTAAACTAGTTATATCAACATAATGTTCCTTAACTAAACTAGTTGAATCAACATAATGTTCCTTAACTAAACTAGTAGAATCAACATAATGTTCCTTAACTAAACTAGTTGAATCAACATAATGTTCCTTAACTAAACTAGTTGAATCAACATAATGTTCCTTAACTAAACTAGTTATATCAACATAATGTTCCTTAACTAACCTAGTTATATCAACATAATGTTCCTTAACTAAACTAGTTGAATCAACATAATGTTCCTTAACTAAACTAGTAGAATCAACATAATGTTCCTTAACTAAACTAGTTGAATCAACATAATGTTCCTTAACTAAACTAGTTGAATCAACATAATGTTCCTTAACTAAACTAGTTGAATCAACATAATGTCCTTAACTAAACTAGTTGAATCAACAATAATGTTCCTTAACTAAACTAGTTGAATCAACATGATGTTCCTTAACTAAACTAGTTGAATCAACATGATGTTCCTTAACTAAACTAGTTGAATCAACATAATGTTCCTTAACTAAACTAGTTATTTCAACATAATGTTCCTTAACTAAACTAGTTACATCAACATAATGTTCCTTAACTAAACTAGTTATATCAACATAATGTTCCTTAACTAAACTAGTTATATCAACATAATGTTCCTTAACTAAACTAGTTACATCAACATAATGTTCCTTAACTAAACTAGTTGAATCAACATAATGTTCCTTAACTAAACTAGTTGAATCAACATAATGTTCCTTAACTAACCTAGTTATATCAACATAATGTTCCTTAACTAAACTAGTTGAATCAACATAATGTTCCTTAACTAAACTAGTAGAATCAACATAATGTTCCTTAACTAAACTAGTTGAATCAACATAATGTTCCTTAACTAAACTAGTTGAATCAACATAATGTTCCTTAACTAAACTAGTTGAATCAACATAATGTCCTTAACTAAACTAGTTGAATCAACATAATGTTCCTTAACTAAACTAGTTACATCAAGATGATGTTCCTTAACTAAACTAGTTATATCAACATGATGTTCCTTAACTAAACTAGTTGAATCAACATAATGTTCCTTAACTAAACTAGTTACATCAACATAATGTTCCTTAACTAAACTAGTTATATCAACATAATGTTCCTTAACTAAACTAGTTACATCAACATAATGTTCCTTAACTAAACTAGTAGAATCAATTTAATGTTCCTTAACTAAACTAGTTGAATCAACATAATGTTCCTTAACTAAACTAGTTGAATCAACATAATGTTCCTTAACTAAACTAGTTATATCAACATAATGTTCCTTAACTAAACTAGTTGAATCAACATAATGTTCCTTAACTAAACTAGTAGAATCAACATAATGTTCCTTAACTAAACTAGTTGAATCAACATAATGTTCCTTAACTAAACTAGTTATATCAACATAATGTTCCTTAACTAAACTAGTTACATCAACATAATGTTCCTTAACTAAACTAGTTGAATCAACATAATGTTCCTTAACTAAACTAGTTGAATCAACATAATGTTCCTTAACTAAACTAGTTACATCAACATAATGTTCCTTAACTAAACTAGTTACATCAACATGATGTTCCTTAACTAAACTAGTTATATCAACATGATGTTCCTTAACTAAACTAGTTATATCAACATAATGTTCCTTAACTAAACTAGTTATATCAACATAATGTTCCTTATTAAATAAACTAGTTGAATCAACATAATGTTCCTTAACTAAACTAGTTACATCAACATGATGTTCCTTAACTAAACTAGTTATATCAACATAATGTTCCTTAACTAAACTAGTTACATCAACATAATGTTCCTTAACTAAACTAGTTATATCAACATAATGTTCCTTAACTAAACTAGTAGAATCAACATAATGTTCCTTAACTAAACTAGTTACATCAACATAATGTTCCTTAACTAAACTAGTAGAATCAACATAATGTTCCTTAACTAAACTAGTTGAATCAACATGATGTTCCTTAACTAAACTAGTTGAATCAACATAATGTTCCTTAACTAAACTAGTTACATCAACATAATGTTCCTTAACTAAACTAGTTATATCAACATAATGTTCCTTAACTAAACTAGTTATATCAACATAATGTTCCTTAACTAAACTAGTTACATCAACATAATGTTCCTTAACTAAACTAGTTGAATCAACATAATGTCCTTAACTAAACTAGTTGAATCAACATAATGTTCCTTAACTAAACTAGTTATATCAACATAATGTTCCTTAACTAAACTAGTTACATCAACATAATGTTCCTTAACTAAACTAGTAGAATCAACATAATGTTCCTTAACTAAACTAGTTGAATCAACATAATGATCCTTAACTAAACTAGTTGAATCAACATAATGTTCCTTAACTAAACTAGTTATATCAACATAATGTTCCTTAACTAAACTAGTTATATCAACATAATGTTCCTTAACTAAACTAGTTGAATCAGCATAATGTTCCTTAACTAAACTAGTAGAATCAACATAATGTTCCTTAACTAAACTAGTTGAATCAACATAATGTTCCTTAACTAAACTAGTTGAATCAACATAATGTTCCTTAACTAAACTAGTTATATCAACATAATGTTCCTTAACTAACCTAGTTATATCAACATAATGTTCCTTAACTAAACTAGTTGAATCAACATAATGTTCCTTAACTAAACTAGTAGAATCAACATAATGTTCCTTAACTAAACTAGTTGAATCAACATAATGTTCCTTAACTAAACTAGTTGAATCAACATAATGTTCCTTAACTAAACTAGTTGAATCAACATAATGTCCTTAACTAAACTAGTTGAATCAACAATAATGTTCCTTAACTAAACTAGTTGAATCAACATGATGTTCCTTAACTAAACTAGTTGAATCAACATGATGTTCCTTAACTAAACTAGTTGAATCAACATAATGTTCCTTAACTAAACTAGTTATTTCAACATAATGTTCCTTAACTAAACTAGTTACATCAACATAATGTTCCTTAACTAAACTAGTTATATCAACATAATGTTCCTTAACTAAACTAGTTATATCAACATAATGTTCCTTAACTAAACTAGTTACATCAACATAATGTTCCTTAACTAAACTAGTTGAATCAACATAATGTTCCTTAACTAAACTAGTTGAATCAACATAATGTTCCTTAACTAACCTAGTTATATCAACATAATGTTCCTTAACTAAACTAGTTGAATCAACATAATGTTCCTTAACTAAACTAGTAGAATCAACATAATGTTCCTTAACTAAACTAGTTGAATCAACATAATGTTCCTTAACTAAACTAGTTGAATCAACATAATGTTCCTTAACTAAACTAGTTGAATCAACATAATGTCCTTAACTAAACTAGTTGAATCAACATAATGTTCCTTAACTAAACTAGTTACATCAAGATGATGTTCCTTAACTAAACTAGTTATATCAACATGATGTTCCTTAACTAAACTAGTTGAATCAACATAATGTTCCTTAACTAAACTAGTTACATCAACATAATGTTCCTTAACTAAACTAGTTATATCAACATAATGTTCCTTAACTAAACTAGTTACATCAACATAATGTTCCTTAACTAAACTAGTAGAATCAATTTAATGTTCCTTAACTAAACTAGTTGAATCAACATAATGTTCCTTAACTAAACTAGTTGAATCAACATAATGTTCCTTAACTAAACTAGTTATATCAACATAATGTTCCTTAACTAAACTAGTTGAATCAACATAATGTTCCTTAACTAAACTAGTAGAATCAACATAATGTTCCTTAACTAAACTAGTTGAATCAACATAATGTTCCTTAACTAAACTAGTTGAATCAACATAATGTTCCTTAACTAAACTAGTTGAATCAACATGATGTTCCTTAACTAAACTAGTTGAATCAACATGATGTTCCTTAACTAAACTAGTTGAATCAACATAATGTTCCTTAACTAAACTAGTTATTTCAACATAATGTTCCTTAACTAAACTAGTTACATCAACATAATGTTCCTTAACTAAACTAGTTATATCAACATAATGTTCCTTAACTAAACTAGTTATATCAACATAATGTTCCTTAACTAAACTAGTTACATCAACATAATGTTCCTTAACTAAACTAGTTGAATCAACATAATGTTCCTTAACTAAACTAGTTGAATCAACATAATGTTCCTTAACTAACCTAGTTATATCAACATAATGTTCCTTAACTAAACTAGTTGAATCAACATAATGTTCCTTAACTAAACTAGTAGAATCAACATAATGTTCCTTAACTAAACTAGTTGAATCAACATAATGTTCCTTAACTAAACTAGTTGAATCAACATAATGTTCCTTAACTAAACTAGTTGAATCAACATAATGTCCTTAACTAAACTAGTTGAATCAACATAATGTTCCTTAACTAAACTAGTTACATCAAGATGATGTTCCTTAACTAAACTAGTTATATCAACATGATGTTCCTTAACTAAACTAGTTGAATCAACATAATGTTCCTTAACTAAACTAGTTACATCAACATAATGTTCCTTAACTAAACTAGTTATATCAACATAATGTTCCTTAACTAAACTAGTTACATCAACATAATGTTCCTTAACTAAACTAGTAGAATCAATTTAATGTTCCTTAACTAAACTAGTTGAATCAACATAATGTTCCTTAACTAAACTAGTTGAATCAACATAATGTTCCTTAACTAAACTAGTTATATCAACATAATGTTCCTTAACTAAACTAGTTGAATCAACATAATGTTCCTTAACTAAACTAGTAGAATCAACATAATGTTCCTTAACTAAACTAGTTGAATCAACATAATGTTCCTTAACTAAACTAGTTGAATCAACATAATGTTCCTTAACTAAACTAGTTGAATCAACATGATGTTCCTTAACTAAACTAGTTGAATCAACATGATGTTCCTTAACTAAACTAGTTGAATCAACATAATGTTCCTTAACTAAACTAGTTATTTCAACATAATGTTCCTTAACTAAACTAGTTACATCAACATAATGTTCCTTAACTAAACTAGTTATATCAACATAATGTTCCTTAACTAAACTAGTTATATCAACATAATGTTCCTTAACTAAACTAGTTACATCAACATAATGTTCCTTAACTAAACTAGTTGAATCAACATAATGTTCCTTAACTAAACTAGTTGAATCAACATAATGTTCCTTAACTAAACTAGTTACATCAACATAATGTTCCTTAACTAAACTAGTTACATCAACATGATGTTCCTTAACTAAACTAGTTATATCAACATGATGTTCCTTAACTAAACTAGTTATATCAACATAATGTTCCTTAACTAAACTAGTTATATCAACATAATGTTCCTTATTAAATAAACTAGTTGAATCAACATAATGTTCCTTAACTAAACTAGTTACATCAACATGATGTTCCTTAACTAAACTAGTTATATCAACATAATGTTCCTTAACTAAACTAGTTACATCAACATAATGTTCCTTAACTAAACTAGTTATATCAACATAATGTTCCTTAACTAAACTAGTAGAATCAACATAATGTTCCTTAACTAAACTAGTTACATCAACATAATGTTCCTTAACTAAACTAGTAGAATCAACATAATGTTCCTTAACTAAACTAGTTGAATCAACATGATGTTCCTTAACTAAACTAGTTGAATCAACATAATGTTCCTTAACTAAACTAGTTACATCAACATAATGTTCCTTAACTAAACTAGTTATATCAACATAATGTTCCTTAACTAAACTAGTAGAATCAACATAATGTTCCTTAACTAAACTATTTGAATCAACATGATGTTCCTTAACTAAACTAGTTGAATCAACATAATGTTCCTTAACTAAACTAGTTGAATCAACATGATGTTCCTTAACTAAACTAGTTGAAAAAACATAATGTTCCTTAACTAAACTAGTAGAATCAACATAATGTTCCTTAACTAAACTAGTAGAATCAACATAATGTTCCTTAACTAAACTAGTTGAATCAACATAATGTACTAAACTAGTTGAATCAACATGATGTTCCTTAACTAAACTAGTTGAATCAACATAATGTTCCTTAACTAAACTAGTAGAATCAACATAATGTTCCTTAACTAAACTAGTAGAATCAACATAATGTTCCTTAACTAAACTAGTTGAATCAACATGATGTTCCTTAACTAAACTAGTTGAATCAACATAATGTTCCTTAACTAAACTAGTTGAATCAACATAATGTTCCTTAAACTAAACTAGTTGAATCAACATAATGTTCCTTAACTAAACTAGTTGAATCAACATAATGTTCCTTAACTAAACTAGTTGAATCAACATAATGTTCCTTAACTAACCTAGTTATATCAACATAATGTTCCTTAACTAAACTAGTTGAATCAACATAATGTTCCTTAACTAAACTAGTAGAATCAACATAATGTTCCTTAACTAAACTAGTTGAATCAACATAATGTTCCTTAACTAAACTAGTAGAATCAACATAATGTTCCTTAACTAAACTAGTTGAATCAACATAATGTTCCTTAACTAAACTAGTTGAATCAACATAATGTTCCTTAACTAAACTAGTTGAATCAACATAATGTCCTTAACTAAACTAGTTGAATCAACATAATGTTCCTTAACTAAACTAGTTACATCAAGATGATGTTCCTTAACTAAACTAGTTATATCAACATGATGTTCCTTAACTAAACTAGTTGAATCAACATAATGTTCCTTAACTAAACTAGTTACATCAACATAATGTTCCTTAACTAAACTAGTTATATCAACATAATGTTCCTTAACTAAACTAGTTACATCAACATAATGTTCCTTAACTAAACTAGTAGAATCAATTTAATGTTCCTTAACTAAACTAGTTGAATCAACATAATGTTCCTTAACTAAACTAGTTGAATCAACATAATGTTCCTTAACTAAACTAGTTATATCAACATAATGTTCCTTAACTAAACTAGTTGAATCAACATAATGTTCCTTAACTAAACTAGTAGAATCAACATAATGTTCCTTAACTAAACTAGTTGAATCAACATAATGTTCCTTAACTAAACTAGTTGAATCAACATAATGTTCCTTAACTAAACTAGTTGAATCAACATGATGTTCCTTAACTAAACTAGTTGAATCAACATGATGTTCCTTAACTAAACTAGTTGAATCAACATAATGTTCCTTAACTAAACTAGTTATTTCAACATAATGTTCCTTAACTAAACTAGTTACATCAACATAATGTTCCTTAACTAAACTAGTTATATCAACATAATGTTCCTTAACTAAACTAGTTATATCAACATAATGTTCCTTAACTAAACTAGTTACATCAACATAATGTTCCTTAACTAAACTAGTTGAATCAACATAATGTTCCTTAACTAAACTAGTTGAATCAACATAATGTTCCTTAACTAACCTAGTTATATCAACATAATGTTCCTTAACTAAACTAGTTGAATCAACATAATGTTCCTTAACTAAACTAGTAGAATCAACATAATGTTCCTTAACTAAACTAGTTGAATCAACATAATGTTCCTTAACTAAACTAGTTGAATCAACATAATGTTCCTTAACTAAACTAGTTGAATCAACATAATGTCCTTAACTAAACTAGTTGAATCAACATAATGTTCCTTAACTAAACTAGTTACATCAAGATGATGTTCCTTAACTAAACTAGTTATATCAACATGATGTTCCTTAACTAAACTAGTTGAATCAACATAATGTTCCTTAACTAAACTAGTTACATCAACATAATGTTCCTTAACTAAACTAGTTATATCAACATAATGTTCCTTAACTAAACTAGTTACATCAACATAATGTTCCTTAACTAAACTAGTAGAATCAATTTAATGTTCCTTAACTAAACTAGTTGAATCAACATAATGTTCCTTAACTAAACTAGTTGAATCAACATAATGTTCCTTAACTAAACTAGTTATATCAACATAATGTTCCTTAACTAAACTAGTTGAATCAACATAATGTTCCTTAACTAAACTAGTAGAATCAACATAATGTTCCTTAACTAAACTAGTTGAATCAACATAATGTTCCTTAACTAAACTAGTTGAATCAACATAATGTTCCTTAACTAAACTAGTTGAATCAACATGATGTTCCTTAACTAAACTAGTTGAATCAACATGATGTTCCTTAACTAAACTAGTTGAATCAACATAATGTTCCTTAACTAAACTAGTTATTTCAACATAATGTTCCTTAACTAAACTAGTTACATCAACATAATGTTCCTTAACTAAACTAGTTATATCAACATAATGTTCCTTAACTAAACTAGTTATATCAACATAATGTTCCTTAACTAAACTAGTTACATCAACATAATGTTCCTTAACTAAACTAGTTGAATCAACATAATGTTCCTTAACTAAACTAGTTGAATCAACATAATGTTCCTTAACTAAACTAGTTACATCAACATAATGTTCCTTAACTAAACTAGTTACATCAACATGATGTTCCTTAACTAAACTAGTTATATCAACATGATGTTCCTTAACTAAACTAGTTATATCAACATAATGTTCCTTAACTAAACTAGTTATATCAACATAATGTTCCTTATTAAATAAACTAGTTGAATCAACATAATGTTCCTTAACTAAACTAGTTACATCAACATGATGTTCCTTAACTAAACTAGTTATATCAACATAATGTTCCTTAACTAAACTAGTTACATCAACATAATGTTCCTTAACTAAACTAGTTATATCAACATAATGTTCCTTAACTAAACTAGTAGAATCAACATAATGTTCCTTAACTAAACTAGTTACATCAACATAATGTTCCTTAACTAAACTAGTAGAATCAACATAATGTTCCTTAACTAAACTAGTTGAATCAACATGATGTTCCTTAACTAAACTAGTTGAATCAACATAATGTTCCTTAACTAAACTAGTTACATCAACATAATGTTCCTTAACTAAACTAGTTATATCAACATAATGTTCCTTAACTAAACTAGTAGAATCAACATAATGTTCCTTAACTAAACTATTTGAATCAACATGATGTTCCTTAACTAAACTAGTTGAATCAACATAATGTTCCTTAACTAAACTAGTTGAATCAACATGATGTTCCTTAACTAAACTAGTTGAAAAAACATAATGTTCCTTAACTAAACTAGTAGAATCAACATAATGTTCCTTAACTAAACTAGTAGAATCAACATAATGTTCCTTAACTAAACTAGTTGAATCAACATAATGTACTAAACTAGTTGAATCAACATGATGTTCCTTAACTAAACTAGTTGAATCAACATAATGTTCCTTAACTAAACTAGTAGAATCAACATAATGTTCCTTAACTAAACTAGTAGAATCAACATAATGTTCCTTAACTAAACTAGTTGAATCAACATGATGTTCCTTAACTAAACTAGTTGAATCAACATAATGTTCCTTAACTAAACTAGTTGAATCAACATAATGTTCCTTAAACTAAACTAGTTGAATCAACATAATGTTCCTTAACTAAACTAGTTGAATCAACATAATGTTCCTTAACTAAACTAGTTGAATCAACATAATGTACTAAACTAGTTGAATCAACATAATGTTCCTTAACTAAACTAGTTGAATCAACATAATGTACTAAACTAGTTGAATCAACATAATGTTCCTTAACTAAACTAGTTGAATCAACATAATGTTCCTTAACTAAACTAGTTGAATCAACATAATGTACTAAACTAGTTGAATCAACATAATGTTCCTTAACTAAACTAGCTATATCAACATAATGTTCCTTAACTAAACTAGTTGAATCAACATGATGTTCCTTAACTAAACTAGTTGAATCAACATAATGTTCCTTAACTAAACTAGTTGAATCAACATAATGTTCCTTAACTAAACTAGTTGAATCAACATAATGTACTAAACTAGTTGAATCAACATAATGTTCCTTAACTAAACTAGCTATATCAACATAATGTTCCTTAACTAAACTAGTTGAATCAACATAATGTTCCTTAACTAAACTAGTTATATCAACATAATGTTCCTTAACTAAACTAGTTGAATCAACATAATGTTCCTTAAACTAAACTAGTTACATCAACATAATGTTCCTTAACTAAACTAGTTGAATCAACATGATGTTCCTTAACTAAACTAGTTGAATCAACATGATGTTCCTTAACTAAACTAGTTACATCAACATGATGTTCCTTAACTAAACTAGTTGAATCAACATAATGTTCCTTAACTAAACTAGTTGAATCAACATAATGTCCTTAACTAAACTAGTTGAATCAACATAATGTTCCTTAACTAAACTAGTTGAATCAACATGATGTTCCTTAACTAAACTAGTTACATCAACATAATGTTCCTTAACTAAACTAGTTGAATCAACATAATGTTCCTTAACTAAACTAGTTACATCAACATGATGTTCCTTAACTAAACTAGTTATATCAACATGATGTTCCTTAACTAAACTAGTTACATCAACATAATGTTCCTTAACTAAACTAGTTGAATCAACATGATGTTCCTTAACTAAACTAGTTGAATCAACATAATGTTCCTTAACTAAACTAGTTGAATCAACATAATGTTCCTTAACTAAACTAGTTGAATCAACATAATGTTCCTTAACTAAACTAGTTATATCAACATAATGTTCCTTAACTAAACTAGTTGAATCAACATAATGTTCCTTAACTAAACTAGTTGAATCAACATGATGTTCCTTAACTAAACTAGTTATATCAACATAATGTTCCTTAACTAAACTAGTTGAATCAACATAATGTTCCTTAACTAAACTAGTTACATCAACATAATGTTCCTTAACTAAACTAGTTGAATCAACATAATGTTCCTTAACTAAACTAGTTGAATCAACATAATGTTCCTTAATTAACTAAACTAGTTATATCAACATAATGTTCCTTAACTAAACTAGTTACATCAACATAATGTTCCTTAACTAAACTAGTTATATCAACATAATGTTCCTTAACTAAACTAGTTGAATCAACATAATGTTCCTTAATTAACTAAACTAGTTATATCAACATAATGTTCCTTAACTAAACTAGTTGAATCAACATAATGTTCCTTAACTAAACTAGTTATATCAACATGATGTTCCTTAACTAAACTAGTTGAATCAACATAATGTTCCTTAACTAAACTAGTTGAATCAACATAATGTTCCTTAACTAAACTAGTTGAATCAACATAATGTTCCTTAACTAAACTAGTTGAATCAACATAATGTTCCTTAACTAAACTAGTTGAATCAACATAATGTTCCTTAACTAAACTAGTTGAATCAACATAATGTTCCTTAACTAAACTAGTTATATCAACATAATGTTCCTTAACTAAACTAGTTATATCAACATAATGTTCCTTAACTAAACTAGTTATATCAACATAATGTTCCTTAAATAAACTAGTTATATCAACACAATGTTCCTTAACTAAACTAGTTATATCAACATAATGTTCCTTAACTAAACTAGTTATATCAACATGATGTTCCTTAACTAAACTAGTTATATCAACATAATGTTCCATTAACTAAACTAGTTGAATCAACATAATGTTCCTTAACTAAACTAGTTATATCAACATAATGTTCCTTAACTAAACTAGTTATATCAACATAATGTTCCTTAACTAAACTAGTTATATCAACATAATGTTCCTTAACTAAACTAGTTATATCAACATAATGTTCCTTAATTAACTAAACTAGTTACATCAACATAATGTTCCTTAACTAAACTAGTTGAATCAACATAATGTTCCTTAACTAAACTAGTTGAATCAACATGATGTTCCTTAACTAAACTAGTTGAATCAACATGATGTTCCTTAACTAAACTAGTTGAATCAACATAATGTTCCTTAACTAAACTAGTTATATCAACATAATGTTCCTTAACTAAACTAGTTACATCAACATAATGTTCCTTAACTAAACTAGTTACATCAACATAATGTTCCTTAACTAAACTAGTTACATCAACATAATGTTCCTTAACTAAACTAGTTACATCAACATAATGTTCCTTAACTAAACTAGTTACATCAACATAATGTTCCTTAACTAAACTAGTTGAATCAACATAATGTTCCTTAACTAAACTAGTTGAATCAACATGATGTTCCTTAACTAAACTAGTTGAATCAACATGATGTTCCTTAACTAAACTAGTTGAATCAACATAATGTTCCTTAACTAAACTAGTAGAATCAACATAATGTTCCTTAACTAAACTAGTTGAATCAACATAATGTTCCTTAACTAAACTAGTAGAATCAACATAATGTTCCTTAAAATAAACTAGTTATATCAACATAATGTTCCTTAACTAAACTAGTTGAATCAACATAATGTTCCTTAACTAAACTAGTTATATCAACATAATGTTCCTTAACTAAACTAGTTGAATCAACATAATGTTCCTTAACTAAACTAGTTATATCAACATAATGTTCCTTAACTAAACTAGTTGAATCAACATAATGTTCCATTAACTAAACTAGTTATATCAACATAATGTTCCTTAACTAAACTAGTTGAATCAACATAATGTTCCTTAACTAAACTAGTTACATCAACATGATGTTCCTTAACTAAACTAGTTGAATCAACATAATGTTCCTTAAACTAAACTAGTTATATCAACATAATGTTCCTTAACTAAACTAGTTGAATCAACATAATGTTCCTTAAACTAAACTAGTTACATCAACATCTCATTGTAGAAATGTATTGTCATTTTTTTTATTGTCATTTTAATCCAACAACATGTGGGCATTAAGCTTTTCTGCAGTTTTATTTATTTACTTCATTTAACCTTTATTTAACTGGGCAAGTCAGTTAAGAACAAATTCTTATTTTCAATGACAGCCTAGGAACAGTGGGTTAACTGCCTGTTCAGGGGCAGAACGACAGATTTGTACCTTGTCAGCTCGGGGGTTTGAACTTGCAACCTTCGGGTTACTAGTCCAACGCTCTAACCACTAGGCTACCCTGCCGCAGTCTTGTTATAGACAGAGGATGTTGCTGAAAGTCTTTTTCATAAATTCCCCAGGTAATGTGAATGACATGTATCTGAAACTGAACGTAAACAAACAATATAAGGGAGAGAATAATAATCGAAAAACGTACCTAAGTTGTTAGTAATAAGATATATAATATTATGTATCTATTGATTAAGTATTGATTTGATTGGTTGATTAAGTCTCTGCCAGGGATGACATGTTGTGTTCAGTGACTCCTGATCGTCTCTCTCTTCTTCCCGTTCCAGGAACACTTTCAGAGTCAAGAGGTCCCCAAAGAGGTCGGCCATGTCTGATCCATCATCACAAGTGAGTCAGTCCTCTCTTACACTCATGTGTGCATGCACGCACACACACACACACACACACACACACACACACAGCTCCTCACCTCCTCACGTCCTCACTTCCTCACCTCCACCTCTCCTCACCACTACACTTCCTCACCTCCTCAAACTCTCACGTCCACACCTCCTCACCTCCTCAAATCCTCACCTCCTCAACCTCCCCACCTCCTCACCTCCTCAACCTCCTCACCTCCTCAACCTCCTCATCGCCTCAACCTCTTCATGTCTTCACCTCCTCACTTCCTTACCTCCTCACCTCCTCACTTCCTCAACCTCCTCACATCTTCACCTCCTCACTTCCTTACCTCCCCACCTCATCACTTCCTCAACCTCCCCACCTTCTCACCTCCTCAACCTCCTCACCTCCTCAACCTCCTTACCTCCTCACTTTCTCACTTTCTCATCCTCCTCACTTCCTCACCTCCTCAACCTCCTCATGTCTTCACCTCCTCAACTCCTCACTTCCTCACTTCCTCACCCCTTCCTTCCTCCGCTCCAGGAGCCCACCCCAGTAGATGAAGCCCAGCCTCCTATCCCCCCGCTACAGGACGACCACGCCACAGACGAGGAGAAGCTGGCCTCTTCCTCCAATCACAAAGAGAAGCTTGCTTCCTCAGCCAATCACAAATGGGCATCCATGGAGGCGGAGCTAACCTCTGACCCCCAGGAGGACTTCCCTCAGCCATCTGACCTCACAGCCTTCGTCAACGAGAACAATCGAGGTGTGTGTGTGTGTGTGTGTGTGTGTGTGTGTGTGTGTGTGTGTGTGTGTGTGTGTGTGTGTGTGTGTGTTTAAAAATAAATATTATATTAAATAGTCATCAATTAGTTTAAAAGTTAATGTCTCCATGTACAGGACGATATGTCATCCATACGTGTGCTCCCCCAGTTATTGATTTCTAATTGGCAGCAAGCCCATGCAGCTAGCTATCCAGCCCTTTACTAAACCCTGACCCCTAGAAGGGTAGAGGAGAGCCACACTACCCAGAGGCTGTGTCTGCCTGACTGGGTTTAAACTGGGTCATGTTGTTATACAGATAGACGGACAGACTGTCCCACCAGTCCAGTCCAGTCTAGAGTATCTGATGTTCTCTCTCCTCTTTCATTTTTTCTCTCTTCTCCCTCCTCTCTTCTCTCCTTTTTGTCTCTAACCATCTCTCTTCTCCCTCCTCTCTTCTCTCTTTCTTTCTCTAACCATCTCTCTTCTCTCTCCTCTCTTCTCTCTTTCTGTCTCTCTTTCGTTCTCTCGTATTTGTGTCTCTAAATCTGTCTGTTCTATTGTCTCCCTCAGTGCCAGACTATGAGATTGAGTACATGGAGAAGATCGGCCCCCCTTCGCCGGTGAGTATATATCCACAATCTGTGCTGTCAGTCAGATAAGAAGGGGTAAGAAGATAGAACTGAAACCAGCTCATATTATGATCCTGATCTATGAAGATTTAATACGGGTTAATTAGGTCTATATGTTTGCTCGTGAAACTGACTGTCCTTGAGACTGCCTGTCCTTGAGACTGAGACTGCCTGTCCTTGAGACTGAGACTGCCTGTCTTTGAGACTGAGACTGCCTGTCCTTGATACTGAGACTGCCTGTCCTTGATACTGAGACTGACTGTTCTTGAGACTGACTGTCCTTGATACTGAGACTGCCTGTTCTTGAGACTGCCTGTCCGTGAGACTGCCTGTTCTTGAGACTGACTGTCCTTGCGACTGAGACTGACTGTTCTTGAGACTGAGACTGACTGTTCTTGAGACTGACTGTCCTTGAGACTGACTATCCTTGAGACTGACTGTTCTTGAGACTGACTATCCTTGAGACTGACTATCCTTGAGACTGACTATCCTTGAGACTGACTATCCTTGAGACTGACTGTTCTTGAGACTGACTATCCTTGAGACTGACTGTTCTTGAGACTGACTATCCTTGAGACTGACTATCCTTGAGACTGACTGTCCTTGAGACTGACTATCCTTGAGACTGACTATCCTTGAGACTGACTATCCTTGAGACTGACTATCCTTGAGACTGACTGTTCTTGAGACTGACTATCCTTGAGACTGACTATCCTTGAGACTGACTATCCTTGAGACTGACTATCCTTGAGACTGACTGTTCTTGAGACTGACTATCCTTGAGACTGACTATCCTTTAGACTGACTATCCTTGAGACTGACTATCCTTGAGACTGACTGTTCTTGAGACTGACTGTTCTTGAGACTGACTATCCTTGAGACTGACTATCCTTGAGACTGACTATCCTTGAGACTGACTATCCTTGAGACTGACTGTTCTTGAGACTGACTATCCTTGAGACTGACTATCCTTTAGACTGACTATCCTTGAGACTGACTATCCTTGAGACTGACTATCCTTGAGACTGACTATCCTTGAGACTGACTATCCTTGAGACTGACTATCCTTGAGACTGACTGTTCTTGAGACTGACTATCCTTGAGACTGACTATCCTTGAGACTGACTATCCCTGAGACTGACTATCCTTGAGACTGACTATCCTTGCATACTTTAGTTTCTTCTGATCATCAAAGAAAACGTGTGTGTTTGTGTATCTGACATGGTCTTGCTGTATGTTTATCTGCCTCTCTGTCTCTCTCTCTATATATAGACTCTGTTTGTGAAGAAACCTTCGACTCTCTACCTGAAGCTGGACTCTGTGACAGACAGCCTGACCAAGCCTAACCAAGAATCAGACCTCAACTCTCCCTGCACAGGGTACAGCACACTGGGGTACAACACACTGGGATACAACACACTGGGGTACAACACACTGGGATACAACACACTGGGGTACAACACACTGGGGTACAACACACTGGGGTACAACACACTGGGGTACAACACACTGGGGTACAACACACTGGGATACACACACACACACACACACACACACACACACACACCAGTGGAGGCTCCTCAGAGGAGGAAGGGGAGGAACGTCCTACTCAGTGAATTTCAGAAAAATAAAAATAGTGAAAAAGTTATCCTTATTATGTAAAATTATACTAAATATATTCACGTCACCAAATAAACTGACTAAAACAATGTAGCTAATTTAGCCTACTCAACAACCTGACTCAAACCGAGAGGAATGCTATTTATGTTAGCTAGCTGGCTAAGGCTATCCAACACTGCAACTCTTCCAAGTCATGGTAAGTTTTTAAAAATGTATTGCCACTGGGGCCTGCCGGTGTAACTGCTCAACTGCTTGCTGTACACTGTACTGCTTGATTGTAGCATGTTTACTAACGCGTTAGTTCTAGTCACTATGTTGACTATGACCTTCGCTAATATGGTGACAACAATGTAGGCTGTGTGGAGCAGTTAGCGGTTATGATACGAAGGTTTGGCTTGGAGAGTTTCTTTTTCACCTGGTCACAGACTGCTGTTGTGTTGTCTGTCATAGTTGACGTGTACCTATGATGAAAATTACAGGCCTCTCTCAACTTTTTAAGTGGGAGAACTTGCACAATTGGTGGCTGACTAAATACTTTTTTGCCCCACTGTATCTGTTGTTCCATGTAGTGAATTTGTTATTCAATCTGTTTTTTATGGCCTAATAGTTCCCCCCCAAAAATGTCCTACAAATATCTATTTTGTAAAAAAAATTGATACTTCAAGTGGTCTTAAAATTCTAAATCAAATAGCTAAATGATGCTTGGTATGACCTTCTTAATAAAACAATTCCATATAGCTTAGTATAATGATGCTTGGTATTAATAAAACAATTCCATATAGCTCAGTATAATGATGCTTGGTATTAATAAAACAATTCCATATAGCTCAGTATAATGATGCTTGGTATTAATAAAACAATTCCATAGAGCTTAGTATAATGATGCTTGGTATTAATAAAACAATTCCATAGAGCTTAGTATAATGATGCTTGGTATTAATAAAACAATTCCATATAGCTCAGTATAATGATGCTTGGTATTAATAAAACAATTCCATATAGCTCAGTATAATGATGCTTGGTATTAATAAAACAATTCCATATAGCTTAGTATAATGATGCTTGGTATTAATAAAACAATTCCATAGAGCTTAGTATAATGATGCTTGTTATTAATAAAACAATTCCATATAGCTCAGCATAATGATGCTTGTTATTAATAAACAATTCCATATAGCTTAGTATAATGATGCTTGGTATTAATAAAACAATTCCATACAGCTTAGTATAATGATGCTTGGTATTAATAAAACAATTCCATATAGCTCAGCATAATGATGCTTGGTATTAATAAAACAATTCCATAGTGCTTACCTCCTCCGCCGGCTTAGCCACTTAATTAAACAGAAGCAAACGGAACAAAACGGGGAGGGAACCAGCTGATTTTTGTTCCAATAAGAATCTCGTAATTAGTTGTAAAACAGAATGTTTGCAGTAGTAATTACACCCCAGATGCTAGATGCAGGCAAGAGTTTACAAGTCTCTCGATTTGTACACCTACGTTGTAAACATTCTTTCATAGGCTAGGTTGTAGCAACCTCATGATGGGTAAAGGGAAAATTAGAGTATCATGTAGTAGCCACACGTACACACACACACACACATACACACACACACACACACACACACACACACACCCTCTAGTCTAGTCACATATAGTTATCAACGTGAGCAGTAATAATTATAACAAATAGGACTAAACCATTTCACTCTCTCTCACATGCAGACAGATTGAGTTTCCAGTCCCTTTCTCTGAATCAAAGAGGTGTAGGGGAACTTTGTCAACTTCCACAGCGCCCAGGGAACAGTGGGTTAACTGCCTTACTCAGGGGAAGAACAACACATTTTTACCTTGTCAGCTCAGGGATTCCATCCAGCAACCTTTCGGATTACTAGTCCAACGCTCTAACCACTAGGCTACCTGCCGTCCCTACACTCTAACCACTAGGCTACCTGCCGTCCCTACACTCTAACCACTAGGCTACCTGCCGTCCCTACACTCTAACCACTAGGCTACCTGCCGTCCCTACACTCTAACCACTAGACTACCTGCCGTCCCTACACTCTAACCACTAGACTACCTACCGTCCCTACACTCTAACCACTAGACTACCTGCCGTCCCTACACTCTAACCACTAGGCTACCTGCCGTCCCTACACTCTAACCACTAGACTACCTGCCGTCCCTACACTCTAACCACTAGGCTACCTGCCGTCCCTACACTCTAACCACTAGGCTACCTGCCGCCCCTACACTCTAACCACTAGACTACCTGCCACCCCTACACTCTAACCACTAGGCTACCTGCCGCCCCTACACTCTAACCACTAGACTACCTGCCACCCCTACACTCTAACCACTAGGCTACCTGCCGTCCCTACACTCTAACCACTAGGCTACCTGCCGTCCCTACACTCTAACCACTAGGCTACCTGCCGCCCCTACACTCTAACCACTAGGCTACCTGCCGCCCCTACACTCTAACCACTAGGCTACCTGCCGTCCCTACACTCTAACCACTAGGCTACCTGCTGTTCCTCACTACCGCTTTCAGTTGTTATTGCACTTGTCGATTTACCACATAACAAACACATTATCCATAAACGCACACCCACATACCCAGATATATTCTCTATAATTTTCCTTATCCCTCCTTCCCTCTCTCTCTCTCTCCCCCTCCAAGTAGGAGTTTTGAGGAGATAGAGGCCCAGATCACAGCCCAGATGAAGACTCCTGTGCTGGGCTCCAGACCTGGTCCAGAAGGGTCTCGACCCGGTCTTGAGGGGTCCACTGGAGAGAAAGAGAAGACCAGGAAGAGAGAGAGCCAGTCACTTAGCCGGACACAGAGCACAGACATTGAGCATGGTGCGGTGAGTAGAACAGCACTGAACTGCCTGGCTGTCAATCTACCTCACTAAAGCAAAACAAAATCCAGAAGAAAATGTATCATTGCATTTACAGTATGTTTCTCATCATCTTTCATCTGCATGTGACAGTTGTTTGCATCAGGCTCCTCTCAGGATACAATGTTACGTCAGATGTTCTTTCCCGGGTTCACTATGCCGAGGCCTCTCTTAATCCATACCACCTGGCTGTTTGTGTTATTGTCATGTGGTCATGTAGACACTAGAGGGCGACAATGACAACCCTAAATACTGTACGGTATAGCCTTGGGTGTAGACGCAGAAGTTGATGCTCAATAGGTACATAAACCTCATCAGCTACTCTGAAAGCCCTGTCATAAGTTAGCTACCACAAAGTAACTACCATAAGGTAACTAACTACCAGAAGGTAACTACCATAAAGTAACTACTAGAAGATAACTACCATAAACTAACTACCAGAAGGTAACTACTAGTAGGTAACTACCATAAAGTAACTACTAGAAGATAACTACCATAAACTAACTACCAGAAGGTAACTACCAGAAGGTAACTACCATAAAGTTTCAACCATAACATAGCTACCATAAGGTAGCTACCATAAACTAACTACCATAAGCTACCTACCAGCCAGCTACAAACAACACACCTCAGTCTCAGCTACCCAGCTCCCAACCTCCTGCTGACAATGCGCAATGCTTTGCTTCGCAATGCTGACCCCCTCCATGCCCCGCTCCTCGCCCCGCTCCTGGCCCTCCTCCCCCTCCCTGCTGCCAACCTCTGTAGAAACCTACCCAGGGCTCTATGGAGGCCCAAGGTCCAGCCCCTGGCCCATCCCCAGACGTACCCTTCTTAGCCAGGCTGTCTGAGTGCCCTGACCCCCTAGCCTACCTGGAGGCTGTGGAGACTGACCTGGCAGAGACCAACCCCACTGCCTTCGCACTCAAACTACAGGTGTGTTGATTAGAGTCAGACAGTGTGCTGTGCTCCCCTCCCTCGGTTGATTAGAGTCAGAGTCCTCCCTCAGTTGATTAGAGTCAGACAGTGTGCTGTGCTCCCCTCCCTCGTGTGCCAACCTCCTTCCCGTTTGGATCCTCTCTATCCCTCGTAGTTATACTATTGATAAATCGTAGTTATACTATTGATAAATCGTAGTTATATTATTGATAAATCGTAGTTATATTATTGATAAATCGTAGTTATATTATTGATAAATGAGATTGTCTGTGTTTACTCTAATGTGTATGTCTCTCTTTGTTTTCAACATGTTTTCTAGTCTGTTGTCTAGTCTGTTGTCTAGTCTGTTGTCTAGTCTGTTGTCTAGTCTGTTGTCTAGTCTGTTTTCTAGTCTATTGTCTAGTCTATTGTCTAGTCTGTTGTCTAGTCTGTTGTCTAGTCTGTTGTCTAGTCTGTTGTCTAGTCTGTTGTCTAGTCTGTTGTCTAGTCTGTTGTCTGTCTAGTCTGTTGTCTAGTCTATTGTCTAGTCTGTTGTCTAGTCAGTTGTCTAGTCTGTTGTCTAGTCTGTTGTCTAGTCTGTTGTCTAGTCTGTTGTCTAGTCTGTTTTCTAGTCTATTGTCTAGTCTATTGTCTAGTCTGTTGTCTAGTCTGTTGTCTAGTCTGTTGTCTAGTCTGTTGTCTAGTCTGTTTTATAGTCTGTTGTCTAGTCTGTTGTCTAGTCTGTTGTCTAGTCTGTTGTCTAGTCTGTTGTCTGTCTAGTCTGTTGTCTAGTCTATTGTCTAGTCTATTGTCTAGTCTGTTGTCTGTCTAGTCTGTTGTCTAGTCTATTGTCTAGTCTATTGTCTAGTCTGTTGTCTAGTCTATTGTCTAGTCTGTTGTCTATCTAGTCTGTTGTCTAGTCTATTGTCTAGTCTGTTGTCTAGTCTGTTGTCTAGTCTGTTGTCTGTCTAGTCTGTTGTCTAGTCTATTGTCTAGTCTATTGTCTAGTCTGTTGTCTAGTCTATTGTCTAGTCTGTTGTCTATCTAGTCTGTTGTCTGTCTAGTCTGTTGTCTAGTCTATTGTCTAGTCTATTGTCTAGTCTGTTGTCTAGTCTGTTGTCTAGTCTGTTGTCTAGTCTGTTGTCTAGTCTGTTGTCTAGTCTGTTGTCTAGTCTGTTTTCTAGTCTGTTGTCTAGTCTGTTGTCTAGTCTGTTGTCTAGTCTGTTGTCTAGTCAGTTGTCTAGTCTGTTGTCTAGTCAGTTGTCTAGTCTGTTGTCTAGTCTGTTGTCTAGTCTGTTGTCTAGTCTGTTGTCTAGTCTCTTGTCTAGTCATTTGTCTAGTCTGTTGTCTAGTCTGTTGTCTAGTCTGTTGTCTAGTCCATTGTCTAGTCAGTTGTCTAGTCTGTTGTCTAGTCTATTGTCTAGTCTGTTGTCTAGTCTGTTTTCTAGTCTGTTGTCTAGTCTGTGGTCTGTCTAGTCTGTTGTCTAGTCTGTTGTCTAGTCTATTGTCTAGTCAGTTGTCTAGTCTGTTGTCTAGTCTATTGTCTAGTCTGTTGTCTAGTCAGTTGTCTAGTCTGTTTAAAAATATGTTGTCTAGTCTGTCATCTAGTCTGTTGTCTAGTTTGTTTTCCATAAGTTGTCTAGTCTGTTGTCTAGTCTTTTTTCTAATATGTTGTCTAGTCTGTTGTCTAGTCTGTAGTGTAGTCTGTTGTCTAGTCTTTTTTCTAATATGTTGTCTAGACTGTTGTCAAGTCTGTTCTGTAATATGTTGTCTAGTCAGTTGCCTAGTCAGTTGTCCAGTCTGTTGTCTAGTCTGTTGTTATTGATACATCGTTGAGTCATAAGGTGAGAGAGTGGTTACTGTAGGTGAGAGTGGGTACTGTAGGTGATAGTGTGGGTACTTTAGGTGAGAGTGGGTACTGTAGTTGAGAGTGTGGTTACTGTAGGTGAGAGTGGGTACTGTAGGTGATAGTGTGGGTACTGTAGGTGAGAGTGTGGGTACTGTAGGTGAGTGTGGGTACTGTAGGTGAGAGTGGGTACTGTAGGTGAGAGTGTGGGTACTGTAGGTGAGAATGTGGGTACTGTAGGTGAGAGTGGGTACTGTAGTTGAGAGTGGGTACTGTAGGTGAGAGTGTGGGTACTGTAGGTGAGAATGTGGGTACTATAGGTGAGAATGTGGGTACTGTAGGTGAGAGTGTGGGTACTGTAGGTGAGAGTGTGGGTACTATAGGTGAGAATGTGGGTACTGTAGGTGAGAGTGTGGATACTGTAGGTGAGAGTGTGGATACTGTAGGTGAGAGTGTGGGTACTGTAGGTGAGAGTGTGTGTACTGTAGGTGAGAGTGTGGGTACTGTAGGTGAGAGTGTGGGTACTGTAGGTGAGAGTGGGTACTGTAGGTGAGAGTGGGTACTGTAGGTGAGAATGTGGGTACTGTAGGTGAGAGTGTGGGTACTGTAGGTGAGAGTGTGGGTACTGTAGGTGAGAGTCTGGGTACTGTAGGTGAGAATGTGGGTACTGTAGCTGAGAATGTGGGTACTGTAGGTGAGAGTGTGGGTACTGTAGGTGAGAATGTGGGTGCTGTAGCTGAGAATGTGGGTACTGTAGGTGAGAATGTGGGTACTGTAGGTGAGAATGTGGGTACTGTAGGTGAGAATGTGGGTTCTCTGGGTGAGAGTGGGTACTGTAGCTGAGAAGTAAGCAGCCTAGGTGTGTGTAACTCAACTTCTGGTTCTGTATGTCTCCCCCCTGCCCCTTTCCTCCACCCTCCCGCAACACCCCCTCCTCCTCCTCCCCCCTCCCCCTTCCTCTCTCTTCCTCCCTCCCTCTCCCCCCGCCTCCACCCCTTCCTCTCTCTTCCTCCCTCTTACCTGCGTCTCAGGAGGAACTGGTTCTAGCTGCTCTGAGGATAGAGGCTCTTCAGGTAGCCAAATACATCTCAGACAGCCCCTCCCTCTCCACTGTCACCCCCCAGGTACTGAGCTGAGTCAGCCTGCACCTGTACCTGCTCTCTCTCTCTCTGTGTGTGTGTGTGTGTGTGTGTGTGTGTGTGTGTGTGTGTGTGTGTGTGTGTGTGTGTGTGTGTGTGTGTGTGTGTGTGTGTGTGTGTGAGCAGCATGAGCGTGTCTCAGCCTGCCTCCCCCTCCCCCTTCTAGTCACACCATTGTGTGTGTGTGAACCCATGGCCGTTACTAAACAATAACAGCAACATCAACCGTCTCTGCCCCTCCCCTTTTTTCCCCGTGTGACATCACTAACACGGCTTCCAGACCCTGACCTCCATTCTCCTGAACCAATTAACTTAAAGAGTGCTGGGCCTTTCTTTTCTTGGCTGTGTATCAAACATGTCGGCTACCGGCCTGAACATTTCGGCTACCGGCCTGAACATTTCGGCTACCGGCCTGAACATTTCGGATACCGGCCTGAACATTTCGGCTACCGGCTTGAACATTTCGGATACCGGCCTGAACATTTCGGATACCGGCCTGAACATTTTGGCTACCGGCCTGAACATGTCGGCTACCGGCCTGAACATGTCGGCTACCGGCCTGAACATGTCGGCTACCGGCCTGAACATGTCGGCTACCGGCCTGAACATGTCGGCTACCGGCCTGAACATGTCGGCTACCGGCCTGAACATGTCGGCTACCGGCCTGAACATGTCGGCTACCGGCCTGAGCATGTCGGCTACCGGCCTGAACATGTCGGCTACCGGCCTGAACATGTCGGCTACCGGCCTGAGCATGTCGGCTACCGGCCTGAACATGTCGGCTACCGGCCTGAACATGTCGTCTACCGGCCTGAGCATGTCGGCTACCGGCCTGAACATGTCGGCTACCGGCCTGAACATGTCGTCTACCGGCCTGAGCATGTCGGCTTCCGGCCTGAACATGTCGGCTACCGGCCTGAACATGTCGGCTACCGGCCTGAGCATGTCGGCTACCGGCCTGAACATGTCGGCTACCGGCCTGAACATGAGAGGCTACCGGCCTGAACATGTCGGCTACCGGCCTGAACATGTCGGCTACCGGCCTGAACATGTCGGCTACCCGCCTGAGCATGTCGGCTACCGGCCTGAGCATGAGAGGCATCCATTAACACTAACGTGACCTGGGAATTTTGGGAGAGTAACCAGTATTTTGTAACCCTCCTCATCCCTCAATCTGATGGGAGAGAGTGAAGCAGGATGATCAGCTACTCTTGAGCCTTTTATCTGTGATCTCACATTCCTGTTTTCTGACTGACTGACTTTGTCTCCTAAAATAACCCAACAAGCCCCCACATCTTTGCCGCCTTGCTTCTGAAGAGAAGTCAGTAGAAGTTTCCAGATACAGATGGTTCATTTATCTTCCATCTAAGGTCTGTAGTGAAACTATGTGTAGTCACACCAGATGAAAGTTAAGATAGGTCCGTTGGGTAAGCCTAGTCAGGAGATTGGGCCGTTGGGTAAGCCTAGTCAGGAGATAGTGCCGTTGGGTAGGACTAGTCAGGAGATAGGTCTGTTGGGTAAGCCTAGTCAGGAGATAGCTCTGTTGGGTAAGCCTAGTCAGGAGATAGGTCTGTTGGGTAAGCCTAGTCAGGAGATAGGCCCGTTGGGTAAGCCTAGTCAGGAGATAGGGCCGTTGGGTAGGACTAGTCAGGAGATAGGTCTGTTGGGTAAGCCTAGTCAGGAGATAGGTCTGTTGGCTAGGCCTAGTCAGGAGATAGGTCCGTTGGGTAAGCCTAGTCAGGAGATAGGGCCGTTGGCAAAAGGCCCCCCTGTTGCAACACAACATGACAACAACATGGCAGCAGCACAACATGGTAGCAGCACATGGTAGCAGCACAAAACATGGTACAAACATTATTGGGCACATACAAAAGCACAAAGACAAGAAGGTAGAGACAACAATACATCACGTGAAGCAGCCACAACTGTCAGTAAGAGTGTCCATGATTGAGTCTGAATTTATTATAAAAATATATATATATATATATATTTCACCTTTATTTAACCAGGTAGACCAGTTGAGAACAAGTTCTCATTTACAACTGCGACCTGGCCAAGATAAAGCAAAGCAGTGCAACAACAACACAGAGTTACACATAAACAAATGTACAGTCAATAACACAATAGAAAATAAAAACAGAAGATCTATATGCAGTGTGTGCAAATGTAGAAGAGTAGGGAGGTAAGGCAATAAATAATTATACAAATAATTACAATTTAGCATTAATACTGAATGAAGAGATGGAGATAAAACTGTCCAGTTTGAGTGTTTGTTGCAGCTCGTTCCAGTCGCTAGATGCAGCGAACTGAAAAGAGGAGAGACCCAGGGATGTGTTTGCTTTGGGGACCTTTAACAGAATGTGACTGACAGAACGGGTGTTGTGGAGGATGAGGGCTGCAGTAGATATCTCAGATAAGGGGGAGTGAGGCCTAAGAGGGTTTTATAAATAAGCATCAACCAGTGGGTCTTGCGACGGGTATACAGAGATGACCAGTTTACAGAGGAGTATAGAGTGCAGTGATGTGTCCTATAAGGAGCATTGGTGGCAAATCTAATGGCCGAATGGTAAAGAACATCTAGTCGCTCGAGAGCACCCTTACCTGCCGATCTATAAATGACGTCTCCGTAATTTAGCATGTGTAGGTTGGTCATCTGAATCAGGGTTAATCAGATCTCCCGAGTGGCGCAGCTGTTTAAGGCACTGCATCTCAGTGCTAGAGGTGTCACTACAGACCCTGGTTTGATTCCAGGCTGTATCACAACTGGCCCAGCATCGTCCACGTTAAGGTTTGGCCGGGGTAGGCCGTCACTGTAAATAAGGATTTGTTCTTAGCTGACTTGCCTAGTTAAATAAAAAATGTTAAAATAGTTTGGCAGCTGGGGTGAAAGGAGTGATTACGATAGAGGAAACCAAGTCTATATTTAACTTTAGCCTGCGGCATTGATATGTGCTGAGAGAAGGACAGTGTACCGTCTAGCCATACTCCCAAGTACTTGTATGAGGTGACTACCTCAAGCTCTAAACCCTCAGAGGTAGTAATCACATCGGTGGGGAGAGGAGGATTCTTCTTACCAAACCACATGACCTTAGTTTTGGAGGTTTTCAGAACAAGTTTAAGGGCAGAGAAATAGCTTGATGGACACTAAGAAAGACTTGTTGCATAGTGTTTAACACACAATCCTGGGAGGGGCCAGCTGAGTATGTATCATCTGAATATATATGGATGAGAGAGCATCCTACTGCCTGACCAGTATGTTGATGTTGATGTAAATTGAGAAGAGCGTGGGATCTAGGATCGAGCCATGGGGTACTCCCTTAGTGACAGGCAGTGGCTGAGATAGCAGATGTTCTGACTTTATACACTGCACTCTTTGAGAGAGGTAGTTAGCAAACCATGCATGTGTTCATGATGATATTTTAATTAAAGAAAACACTGAATACAAAAACAATAAACGAAAACGACCGTGACGCTATAAGAGCTGTGCTGAACACAAGCAACTAACATAGACAATCACCCACAACCCACAATGACAAAACAGGCTACCTAAATATGGTTCCCAACCAAAGACAACGACTAACACCTGCCTCTGATTGAGAACCATATCAGGCCCAAACACAGAAACAGACAAACTAGACATCCAACATAGAATGCCCACTCAGATCACACCCTGACCAAACAAAACCTATAAACATACAAAGCAAACTATGGTCAGGGCGTGACAACCAGGGTCAGTGCAATCTCAAATGTTGTTTCTTGCCGTCATTGTAAGCCTGCCACACACACACACTATACGATACATTTATTAAACACAAGAATGAGTGTGAGTTTTTGTCACAACGCGGCTCGTGGGAAGTGACAAAGAGCTCTTAAAGGACCAGGGCACAAATAAGAATATAATAATAATCAATCATTTTGCTCTGTATTGAACCATCTTACATATAAAACCTTATTTGTTCATATAAAATTGAGAATAACTCACCACAGGTTAATGAGAAGGGTGTGTTTGAAAGGATGCACATAACTCTACAATGTTGGGTTGTGTTGGAGAGAGTCTCAGTCTTAAATCATTTTCCATACACATTCTGTGCCTGTTTTTATTTTTCATGCTAGTGAGGGCCGAGAATCCTCTCTCACATAGGTACGTGGTTGCAAAGGGCATCAGTGTCTTAACAGCACGATTTGCCAAGGCAGGACACTCTGAGCGCAGCCCAATCCAGAAATCTGGCAGTGACTTCTGATTAAATTCAATTTTCACAGAACCACTTGTTTCAATTTGATGAGGCTCTCTTGTTCAGATATCAGTAAGTGGACTGGAGGCAGGGCATGAAACGGATAACGAATCCAGTTGTTTTTGTCGTCCGTTTGGGGAAAGTACCTGCGTAATTGCATACCCAGCTCACTTAGGTGCTTCACAATATCACATTTGACATTGTCCGTAAGTTTGAGTTCATTTGCACACAAAAAAATCATACAACGATGGAAAGACCTGTGTGTTGTCCTTGTTAATGCAGACAGAGAAGAGCTCCAAATTCTTAATCATAGCCTCAATTTTGTCCCGTACATTGAATATAGTTGCGGCGAGTCCCTGTAATCTTAGATTCAGATCATTCAGGTGAGAAAAAACATCGCCCAGACAGGCCAGTTGTGTGAGAAACTTGTCATCATGCAAGTGGTCAGACAAGTGAAAATGATGGATACTCTTAAGGATCCTCCCCTTTTTAAAAATGTTCACCTAAAATGACATCCCCAAATCTAACTGCCTGTAGCTCAGGCCCTGAAGCAAGGATATGCATATTCTTGGTACCATTTGAAAGGAAACACTTTGAAGTTTGTGGAAATGTGAAATGAATGTAGGAGAGTGTAACACAATAAAAAAGTCTATATCCTGGGAAATGTTCTTATTGCTTACAACCTCATGCTAATCACATTAGCCTACGTTAGCTCAACCGTCCCGTGGAAGGGACACCGATAAGGGGATGGATATGGGTTACGGTCTCTTCTTGACACTAATGGGAAGATATGGGGTACGATCTCTACTTGACATTAAGGGGATGGATATGGGGTACGGTCTCTACTTGACATTAAGGGGATGGATATGGGTTACAGTCTCTACTTGACATTAAGGGGATGGATATGGGGTAAGGCCCAGAGATAGACTAGTATCCTGTCCAAGGGATGTACCTGGATGTTCATTATTTAAATCTGGACAGAGAGGGCTGCTTACCCAGTTGGTGGCAGGTTGACTGAGCCAATCCTCAGGAATACCAGCTGTCATCAAGGCCTCAGTTAATGGGGATACTAATCAAATCCAGTCTTTGGCTCTACAGTATATTGGCTAGCGCAGTTGGTGGCTGTCTTGGGGACTGAGGTCCAATCCCTAAGACTACCAAGTCTTCTTGGACCTGCTTATCCATACAACTGCTACAGGTTGTCTCTATGGACCTTAAGCAGTAGAGCCAGTGTTATAATATCATACTATAGAATAAGAAAGGTATTAGTGGTTAAATGCTGCAGCAAGACCCAACACAGGACTACTGTATTAGTGGGGCTTTAAGTCTCCCACACCCCCATGAGGCCCCAATCCCCTAATCCCCCACAGGGAGGATTAAACCATCCACGACTGTTTTCTTTTGGGGGGGGGGGGGGGGGGGGGGGGGCGCAACTCTATGATCAGATTCTGGGTTATGATGTCATAATCAGATTCTGTGTTATGATGTCATAATCAGATTCTGTGTTATGATGTCATAATCAGATTCTGTGTTATGATGTCATAATCAGATTCTGTGTTCAGACATTTCATGTTTTTTAGTTTAAAAAAGTATCCAAGTTGATGTTCTGCTGTATGGGACCAAGCGCTACTGAACTTGTCTAATATGGAAAAACCCTGTCAAATTTTTTTTTAACCTTTATTTAACTAGGCAAGTCAGTTAAGAACAAATTCTTATTTTCAATGACAGCCTAGGAACAGTGGGTTAACAGCCTGTTCAGGGGCAGAACGACAGACCTTTTCAGCTCGGGGATTTGAACTTGCAACCTTCCGGTTACTAGCCCAACGCTCTAACCACTAGGCGACCCTGCCGCCTCTTCAATTACTCTAACCTGTGGGCAGTGGAGACATACAGTCAGTGGAAGTTAGATGTGTTCATATAAAACTGGTTCCAGGTCAGATTGGAAATCAAGTGTTTTACACAGGAACTTTTACACCTATCAAAATCATAACAGCTTCCTCTGACATTGTGATGCGCTTAGTCACGTGATTCATGACACTAACATTGTGCTACTACCTATCCCTGTCCCTCTCCAGTATCATGCAGCATTCATCTATCAGTAGACATATCCCGCCTCTTTCCCCTGCCTAGACCCAATTACAGCCAAGCTGTTGCAGCATCAGCCAATCACTGGCATTGAGGACTGCTCCATCCAAACATGTTGCTACCAGCTGCCTAAGTCTCCAAGAGCATCATTACAGAGGCTGCATCATTTTGCATATTGAGTTTGGCCGTGGTTTGGGGCATCTTGGTGTGGAGCATCTTGGTTTGGGGCATCTTTCTGATCCGATATGATGCAGCCTTGTGGCTTGGTTTGGTTCAGGATCCTACAAAGAGTGTGCATTGTCTTTAGGGGTTTAAAGTGCAGGTAACTTTCCCAGGTTTTCCAGAAATCCTGGATGGAGGATTCCACAATCTTCCAACTGGGGTTTCTGGGAAAGCTTCCAGAACGAAACCCTAGTTTTCTGTCATCATTAGATCAACCAGATACCTAACTAATGGTCTGTTCCTGTGTCTCTCCCCCTTCTCTTCCTCCTCTTCCTCTTCCTCCGCTTCCTCCTCCTCCTCCTCCTCCTCCTCCTCCTCTCCCCTGACCTGGCTTCGGTGAGCAGCAGAGAGACAGAGAAGTGATGTCATCAACACTGGACAGGGACTGCGCGGATACCAAGAGTTCTCTCTACACCCGGACAGCGGGCTACGGAGAGGGGGAGAGGGAGAGCCCCTACCCACCCAAAGACATGGAGCACTCCCTGGGCATCGCACGAGAAGAGGTACCCCTCTAGACCTACTCCCAAACCACTCACTGCTGTCAAGTTCATATCCATTGTGGGAAGTTTACTGTATGACAGTATTGGAGGAACAGGTTGACGTTCAACAGTATAGTCAATACAAATGCAGATGATATAGATAAAAACACATGCATTTTTTTTTTTGTATACTGATGTAAATATAAACACTACGGCCCGATGTCTTCACAGTTCTTCATGTGATGTGTACCTAAGAAAGTCCTATTTATCCTACCTTTCAGATCGTGTCCAAGGAGAAGGAGGTACTGGAGTGGCAGAGGAAATACGAGGACAGTCGACAGGAAGTGCTGGAGATGAGGTGAGTTGATCACCTGTCAGTCCGTCAGCTTGGTTGAAGATAACGAAGTACAGGTTCATGGGACCAGAGACGTTGGTTACTAGTTGGTCCCTTCGTTAAGAAATGTTCCGCATTCATGTAAAGAGTTATGGGATATTAGAATTTGGGGTTGTTCAGGTTTTGGGGGGGTGGGTTGGGTTGGGGTGGTGGTTTGGGGTGTTGTGGTTTTGGGGTGGAGGGTTGGGGTGGTGGTGGAGTTTTGGGGAGGTGGATTGGGATTGGGTGGAGATCCAGCTGGCTAGGAGAGCCTATAGGCTTATATCATTAGGCTGATTGGGATAAGGAGGGTTAAGTAGCTAAGAGGGGAGGCCCGGCTAATCTACCCACTCTCTGGCAACCCCAAACAAGCAGCATTGTCATAGGCAGAGAGAGAGAGAGAGAGAGAGAGAGAGAGCGAGAGAGAGCGAGAGAGAGAGGCACTAGCACACAGGCTGTGGCCTCATTTGAACTCCTTAAAATACAAATGAATAAATTAATGCTATTATCATTTCTTCCTCCCTTCCTTGAAGTAATTTGTTTAGAAATTAATGGCATTGTGTACACTGTGTGTTCACCTATCCCATCATGCCTGTAATTCATTTGATAAATTGAGGAAGGATATACTTTTAAGGAATTCTAATGGGGACACAAACTGCTGAGAGACAGAGGGAGGGGGGAGGAGACAGAGAGAGAGAGAGGGAGGGGGAGAGAGAGGGAGGGAGAGAGAAGAGACAGAGGGAGGGGGGGAAACAGAGAGAGAGAGAGGGGGAGGGGGGGAGAGAGAGAGGGAGGGGGAGACAGAGAGAGGGAGAGAGAGAGAGAGAGAGGGAGGGGGGAGAGAGAGGGAGGGAGAGAGAGACAGAGGAAGGGGGAGAGAGAGAGAGGGAGAGAGAGACAGAGAGAGAGACAGAGGGAGGGGGAGAGAGAGGGGGAGAGAGGGAGAGAGGGAGAGGGAGAGAGACAGAGAGAGAGAGAGAGAAAGAGAGAGACAGAGGGAGAGGGAGAGAGTGAGAAGGGGGAGGGAGGGAGGGGGAGAGAGAGAGAGAGAGAGAGAGGGAGAGAAAAAGAGAGAGAGAGAGAGAGAGGGGGGGAGAGAGAGAGAGGGAGAGAAAGAGAGAGACAGAGACAGAGGGAGGGGGAGAGAGAGAGAAGGGGAGAGAGAGAGAGAGAGAGAGAGAGAGGGAGAGATAAAAAGAGAGAGAGACAGAGACAGAGGGAGGGGGAGACAGAGAGAGAGAGAGGGAGGGGGGAGACAGAGAGAGAGAGAGGGAGGTGGGAGAGAGAGAGAGGGAGAGAAAGAGAGAGAGGGAGAGAGAGAAAAAGAGAGAGAGACAGAGACAGAGGGAGGGGGAGACAGAGAGAGAGAGAGGGAGGGGGGAGACAGAGACAGAGACAGAGGGAGGGGGGGAGAGAGACAGAGACAGAGGGAAGGGGGAGAGAGAGGGAGTTAATATGATTAACATTCTCGTTGTCATTGTTATCACTTTAATACTTACAGTCTAGTATATTTATGTTGGACCATTGGTGTTATGTGTTTACCTTGACAATGGAAGTGTTTACTTTCCATGTTAATATAGTTTACTGAATGCATTGCCACAGAGAGAGAGAGAGAGAGAGAAAGAGAAATGGAGTCAGTGAAAACAAAGATTTAGACAGGTGGACGAGGCTATCTTTATGAAGGTTTAAAGATAGCCTCGTCCACCTCACACCTGTGGGTGACAACACTGTGCGTGATTGCCTCTGTGAAGAAAGCACATGATTGGTATTTTGACACATTACTTCCTGTCTGAGATCTCATGTGTGCCTTTAAGAAACGTTCTAGATTTATAAAGAAAGAAAGATAAAGAACAAACACTAGAAAATGTGTCTGTTTATAATTAATTAATCTTTGCCGTTTGTGGCTCACAGGAGAATCGTGGCAGAGTATGAGAAGACCATTGCACAGATGATTGGTGAGTGTTTCTCTGTGTAGTTTCTCATACATAAATCTACCAACCCCAGCATAGCACCTGGGTTTTATACAGTACATGATTGCTATACCAATATGTGGTTTGCTGTTCCTCACAACCTTTTCAGTATGTTAATAGTACATTTTTAAAGATGAATCCACGTGATGCAAGCTACAGTGTGTTTCCACTTTGCTCATCAAAACCTTTCAGTTTTTCTGTATTGTATGACATACAATAAGTCAATGGTCTACGCTTTCCAGCTATTATTATCTTCCAGATCAAACAAAGATTCACTCGTTGTCCTTTTTATCTCACTACTCTCGTTCACTTCTCCCTTTCCACCTCTGAAACATTTCTGAAGCTCTGCTCTGAATTTATTTTTAATTTTTTTTTAATAAGATTTTCATTCCCATTGTTCATATTGCATCAGGGATATGGGGTCAACTTCAATCAATCCAGGAAGTTTTAACAGAAATTCCAATTCCAATTGTCCAGAATGCTTCTCTATGAGAAAACAGTTAGAATTGGAATTTCAGGTTACTTCACGAAATGGACCAAATTGAAAATGACCCCAACCCTGTACAACACTCGACACTCTCACTAAAAGGTGTGAGCCGCCATTTTTTTTGTTCTACCACGGCTACTGCTCTCTCACGTGTCCTGCAGGGTTGGGGTCAATTCTCATTCAGTTCTGTAAATCCAAGAAGTAACTGTAAATTATAATTTTCCTACATTTGTCTCTATAAGCAAGTTTCCGACAACCTTTTTTATGTGAGTATAGTATAGTCGGATAAAATAAAAAATCACGACAGAAAACATTTTGTCGGTAAACTTTCCAAATGTCAACAAAACAAAATACTCGAGACAAGGCAGGATCTTTTTGTGTCTGTAAAATAAATTACGCTAGAAATGGAAATGCTTTAATTAATGAATTAAATTGAATTAATTGGGTACTTTTCCCATTCCTGTGCAGTGGGTATTGAATGATATGGATGGGATAGGCCGATTTCCATTCAACCTTTTTATGCGAGTAAAGTAGACCTACATGTCGGATTAAACAAGGTCATAAACTGCTGGAAACAGCTAAATTCTTGGTAAACTTTAAAGACATCTTTTTTAAATTTTTTATTTCAACTTTATTTAACCAGGTAGGCTAGTTGAGAACAAGTTCTCATTTACAACTGCGACCTGGCCAAGATAAAGCATAGCAGTGTGACACAAACAACAACACAGAGTTACACATGGAGTAAAACAAACATACAGTCAATAATACAGTGAAACAAAAGAAAACAAAAAGTCTATATACAGTGAGTGCAAATGAGGTAAGTTAAGGAAATAAATAGGCCATGGTGGCGAAGTAATTACAATATAGCAATTAAACACTGGAATGGTAGATCGGCAGAAGATGAATGAGCAGGTAGAGATACTGGGGTGCAAAGGAGCAAGATAAATAAATAAATATATGGCTGTAGCTCAGTAGAATTATATGGAAACCCATTTAACTGATATTTTTTTTAATTCGGTACAGACTTTTATCCGCAATAAGTCAACTTGATGGAAACTCATCTCTGGTGGGAAACTATGCACATTTTTATTAATATAGATTTTAGAATATTCGTATGAAAATCTGTCGCCAATTGGATGGAAACTTGGTTTATGAGACACGTTTTAATTGAAATTAGATTTGAAACGGATTGACTCCCAACCCATGTGTCCTGCTGCCCTCCCAGCTTGATAACACAACTCCTTCTTTTGTGTTCTGCTGCTCCTATTGTGTAACAGGGCTGCCAGGTGAGTATCGAGGACTCTGCCCCGTTAGTTGTTTGTGACTTCAGATCACATCCATCTGTCAAAAGAGAGATAGAAGTGACATTCATCTTCCCATTTCTGTTGTCTTTCATTTTTTTCCAGACTTTTCTGTGAGCTAACTGGTGAAAGTGTACCTTCGTTAGTTTCTACACAACACCAGATTTCCATAAGCGAGACTTTCACGCTTTTTGTTCTTTCTTCCCCTGAAGTACACAGCAGGAACCTTTAACTCTCTCTCCCTAACACACACACACACACACACACACACACACAGTCCCTGTTCGGTGTGTATAGGTCCTTGGAGATCGTACGTGAGCTTGGCAGTATTAATTAGTTAAACCATAGCTTCGTCGGAAGTCTCATGGTATAAATCAGCTAAAGAGGGGTCGGAACCTGATGTAAATCAGTGAACCCTCGCAACACGTCAAACCAATCAAATGCCTTGTTCCTCCGAGTGCCGTAGTAAGGACTAAACGTGACAACAAAACAACCACGGGGTTTCAAACCATTTTAGAACGTTTGCAGTGCGCTGGTTTTCAAACCATTTTAGAACGTTTGCAGTGCGCTGGTTTTCAAACCATTTTAGAACGTTTGCAGTGCGCTGGTTTTCAAACCATTTTAGAACGTTTGCAGTGCGCTGGTTTTCAAACCATTTTAGAACGTTTGCAGTGCGCTGGTTTTCAAACCATTTTAGAACGTTTGCAGTGCGCTGGTTTTCAAACCATTTTAGAACGTTTGCAGTGCGCTGGTTTTCAAACCATTTTAGAACGTTTGCAGTGCGCTGGGTTTCACAAACCATTTTAGAATGTTTGCAGTGCGCTGGTTTTCAAACCATTTTAGAACGTTTGCAGTGCGCTGGGTTTCACAAACCATTTTAGAACGTTTGCAGTGCGCTGGTTTTCAAACCATTTTAGAACGTTTGCAGTGCGCTGGGTTTCACAAACCATTTTAGAACGTTTGCAGTGCGCTGGTTTTCAAACCATTTTAGAACGTTTGCAGTGCGCTGGTTTTCAAACCATTTTAGAACGTTTGCAGTGCGCTGGTTTTTAAACCATTTTAGAACATTTGCAGTGCGCTGATTTTCAAACCATTTTAGAATGTTTGCAGTGTGCTGGTTTTTAAACCATTTTAGAACGTTTTCAGTGCGCTGATTTTCAAACCATTTTAGAATGTTTGCAGTGCGCTGGTTTTCAAACCATTTTAGAACGTTTGCAGTGCGCTGGTTTTTAAACCATTTTAGAACGTTTTCAGTGCGCTGATTTTCAAACCATTTTAGAATGTTTGCAGTGCGCTGGTTTTCAAAACATTTTAGAACATTTGCAGTGCGCTGGTTTTCAAACCATTTTAGAACGTTTGCAGTGCGCTGGTTTTCAAACCATTTTAGAACGTTTGCAGTGCGCTGGTTTTCAAACCATTTTAGAACGTTTGCAGCTCGCTTCTCTGTTGTTTCGAGATGAGTTAAAGCTGCAGCGAGAAGGGAGAAATGGTCTACAATGCTGGCTTTGTGGGGGATGTTTCTGAAGTGATAATTGGTTGTAAAAGCTAGCATGAGGGACAAGAAGTAGCTAGCCACAATAAGGTTTGTTTTAAGAAAAGTCAACTAAACTTGTAAGCTACCTAGGTATAACTAACTAGCAAGCTACTAGTTAATTAATCACTCTCACAATTATAAAGCCAGCAAAATGTTAATAAAAACAGCATATTATTGACCTAAAAGGTTAGCTGTGTTAGCCCAGTCGCTAGCTTATTCAGGGTCAGTTATATATAGAGCAACCATGTACTGTCTATCGATGGGAACAACTGCAATAATTTTTCAAGCAAATTAATTCAATAAATTAAAATGAACCTCATAAAATGTTAGCTGTAATGCTAATCGCTAGTAATTTAACTGTTAGCTGTAATGCTCATTTCCTGTAGCCTAAATGTTAGCTGTAATGCTCTGTAATGCTAATCTCCTGTAGTTTAACTGTTAGCTGTAATGCTAATCACCTGTAGTTTAACTGTTAGCTGTAATGCTCATTTCCTGTAGCCTAAATGTTAGCTGTAATGCTAATCTCCTGTAGTTTAACTGTTAGCTGTAATGCTAATTGCCTGTAGTTTAACTGTTAGCTGTAATGCTCATTTCCTGTAGCCTAAATGTTAGCTGTAATGCTCTGTAATGCTAATCTGCTGTAGTTTAACTGTTAGCTGTAATGCTAATCGCCTGTTGCCTGACTGTCATCTCCTTATTGTCATACTGTACCTACATTACAAGGGTTGGATTTGCACTAAACAATTGTACATGTCAGCACTTAAAAGGCATGTACACAATCTGATATATGATTCACCTCATATACGTTGTCTAATGTTTTAAATTGACAACATAGAGCTCAACATGTAAACAATGTGTGAGTTTGAGCTATTCTCTGCTTCAGATGACAGATGCCCATAAGGCCAGCAATGCCATCATAATGTAGGCCTATGGCTGCGTTGGCGATGCATGTCATATGATAAGCTGCACAATGGATTCACGTGGCTGATATACTGAGAGAGAGTGACAATCATATGAAAACAGATTAGAGATCTTAAAACTAGACAAAAAAAATAGACATTAGTGTAAACAACAACAGATAACTGGTATGTAAATATTAAACATTAGTGTAAACAACAACAGATAACTGGTATGTAAAGATTAGACATTAGTGTAAACAACAACAGATAACTGGTATGTAAAGATTATACATTAGTGTAAACAACAACAGATAACTTGTATGTAAATATTAGACATGCTAGTGTAAACAACAGCAGATAACTGGTATGTAAAGATTAAACATGTTAGCATAAACATTAATATATAATTGAGTAGTAACAAGTAGTCTGTTATTACTAAAGCCTCATTTCAGATGAACAACATAAAACTGCATACCAACGTTGGCCAACGTTGTTCCACTGATCCCTGATCTACTGGCTGAGCAGACTTCGATTCCAGCCCAGCAATAAGCACAATTGATTATCAACTCAACTAGATTTGATAAGTTGAATCAGGTGTGTTATTGCTGGGCTGGAACAAAACCCTCTAAGTCCAGCAGAACCTCCAACAGAGTTGGATGGCTCCAGTAATAGGTTCCTACATTGTGTTTAACTGTATTTTTGTATACAACATTTGCTAACATACTGTAGATAAGCCTAGACATATAACCCAAGGCATATACACCCTTAGACTCTTGTGCCGTTCATTGGGACTTCTCTCTTCATCTGCAAACAGGCTTTCAAAGCTTTACATAAGCTGAGGACAGAAAACATAGTCAAATTAGACACCACTGTTATATAAAAGGCCACTCTAAAATGTATTCTGTTCGCCAGAGAACGGAATGTTTATTTCTCTACCATAACCCTGGTCTCCCAGCCTGTAAACTGACTAACTCGTTATTTTATCTTTATTTAACTAAGCAAGTCAGTTAAGAACAAATTCTTATTTTCAATGACGGCCTAGGAACAGTGGGTTAACTGTCTGTTCAGGGGCAGAACGACAGATTTGTACCTTGTCAGCTCGGGGGTTTTGAACTTGCAACCTTCCGGTTACTAGTCCAACACTCTGACCACTAGGCTACCCATTAACCACTGCTCGAATAGGGTTGGAACGTTACAATGTCAGTGTGTTGCTCTTTCCCGAAGTCTGGATCTCGTTCATTTCACTCATCGTTCAGTGTTTGTTCTGTCTGCACGCTTCACACCAGAAATACACGCTTGATCAATATCGCCTTCATGCTAAAATGTCCCTAACGCAGGCGTCATTAACTACTGTAGGAACCTACTGTGCTTTTATTGATTTCCAATCTGTGTGTGTTCGTGTGTGTGTATGTAAGTAAGCATGTGGGTTGTGTATGTTGATATGCATATGAGCAAGTGTGTGTGTGTGTGTGTGTCTGTCCGTCTGTGTCTATAGCTGGGCTTTTTTACGTATGACAATGTGTTAGTGTCTGTGTGTGAAGTACCAGGAATACAATCTAATCTATATCCTCTCTCTCTCTCCCTCTCTCTATCCCCCCCTCCTTCCCATCTCATGTCTATCCTCTCTCTATTCTCTCTCTGTCCTCTCTCCTCTCTCTCTCTCTCTCTCTCTCACTCTCGTCCTCTCTCTCTCTCTCGTCCTCTCTCTCTCTCGTCCTCTCTCTCTCTCGTCCTCTCTCTCTCTCTCGTCCTCTCTCTCTCTCTCTCTCTCTCTCTATTCTCTCTCTGTCCTCTCCTCTCTCTCTCTCGCTATCTCCTCCTCTTTCTATTCTCACTCTGTCCTCTCTCTCTCTCTCACTCTCTCTCTGTCTCTCTCTCTCCTCCTCCTCCTCTCTCTATTCTCTCTCTGTCTTTTCTCCTCTCTCTTCTCCCTCCTTCCATCTCTCTCCTCCCTCCCTCCAGACGATGAGCAGAAGGATAAGTCTCTGTCTCACCACACCATCCAGCAGCTGATCATAGAGAAGGACCAGGCTCTTTCAGACCTCAACTCTGTAGAGAAGAGTCTGGCTGAACTGTTCAGACGTTACGAGAAGCTGAAGGACGTCCTCGAGGGCTACCGCAAGGTGGGTACACACAGAGAGACACATACCTACACACAGACACATGGACAGACACACACAAACACCAACCAACCTTACTACCGCACACACTGCTAATGGCTGTCTATCAATGTCGACGATGACGTATGTCTGCTTACCGTATACCTTCTAGTGATATAGTAGATGCTCTTATCTAGAAACACTTCCAATCTGAATTAGAATTAGAATTAATTCTAACAGAATTAGACCAATCACAAAACAGGATCTTTGCAAGTGTAAACTTTCTTTCTCTCTCCTTTACCTGTCTCTCAGAATGAGGAGGTGCTGAAGAAATGCGCTCAGGAGTACCTGTCCAGGGTCCGTAAGGAGGAACAACGTTACCAGGCCCTGAAGATCCACGCCGAGGAGAAACTAGACAAGTGAGTGCACCTCGCACACTCGCACACTCTGACCACCATGACACTAACATCCTGTATGTTCTGACTACCATGACACTAACATCCTGTATGTTCTGACCACCATGACACTAACATCCTGTATGTTCTGACCACCATGACACTAACATCCTGTATGTTCTGACCACCATGACACTAACATCCTGTATGTTCTGACCACCATGACACTAACATCCTGTATGTTCTGACCACCATGACACTAACATCCTGTATGTTCTGACCACCATGACACTAACATCCTGTATGTTCTGACCACCATGACACTAACATCCTGTATGTTCTGACCACCATGACACTAACATCGTGTATGTTCTGACCACCATGACACTAACATCCTGTATGTTATGACCACCATGACACTAACATCCTGTATGTTCTAACCACCATGACACTAACATCCTGTATGTTCTGACCACCATGACACTAACATCCTGTATGTTCTGACCATGACACTAACATCGTGTATGTTCTGACCACCATGACACTAACATCGTGTATGTTCTGACCACCATGACACTAACATCGTGTATGTTCTGACCACCATGACACTAACATCCTGTATGTTCTGACCACCATGACACTAACATCCTGTATGTTCTGACCACCATGACACTAACATCCTGTATGTTCTGACCACCATGACACTAACATCCTGTATGTTCTGACCATGACACTAACATCCTGTATGTTCTGACCACCATGACACTAACATCCTGTATGTTCTGACCACCATGACACTAACATCCTGTATGTTCTGACCACCATGACACTAACATCCTGTATGTTCTGACCACCATGACACTAACATCCTGTATGTTCTGACCACCATGACACTAACATCCTGTATGTTCTGACCACATTGACACTAACATCCTGTATGTTCTGACCACCATGACACTAACATCCTGTATGTTCTGACCACCATGACACTAACATCCTGTATGTTCTGACCACCATGACACTAACATCCTGTATGTTCTGACCACCATGACACTAACATCCTGTATGTTCTGACCACCATGACACTAACATCCTGTATGTTCTGACCACCATGACACTAACATCCTGTATGTTCTGACCATGACACTAACATCCTGTATGTTCTCATCATGACACTAACATCCTGTATGTTCTGACCACCATGACACTAACATCCTGTTTGTGTATCTCAGGGCGAACTCCGACATCGCCCAGGTGAGGATGAAGTCCCGTCAGGAGACAGCAGCGTACCAGGCCTCTCTCAGGAAGGAGACTATGAAGGTGGACTCACTGGAGAGAACTCTTGAGCAGAAGGTACTGATCTCGGATAAGTTTAGCCTTTTTTTTCACAATGGATAAGATTTCATGGACGGGGGGGACCATGAAGTCCTAGATAATCACGCTTTGTCAATAAATGCCCCAGGGTGCACGCATTATTTGTGACGGACACAGGATTCAAACCGAGGTCTCCTGTTAGCCCCCTGAGCTAAAGGCTATACAAATATTTTAGTCACAATTTTGGGGGGGACGAAATGAACACGGAATTACTCTAACCTCCTGGTTTTGTCTCTCTTCCTTAAAGAACAAAGAGATCGAAGAACTGACCAAGATCTGTGACGAGCTGATCGCCAAGATGGGAAAGAGCTAGCAACACTGAACACGTCCATGTCTCCAGGGCCTGAGGGGAAGGAGTGGTAGAAGAATAGAAGAAAGAGAACCACATCCTCTCTCTTCAAACCTTCCCTTTGGACTGATGGGCAGCTGGACAGATGGACAGTTGAAGCCAAAGTGGTTTCTGGATTTAATATACTACTGACTGACTGTGTACGTGTATCAACTGGCATCATTGCACCCCCAGAGTATTGGGGAGGGCCAATGGTTTTCTTCTGTTTCACCCAGTACATTTTGATGTGCCAATGTGCAAAACATGTCCTGTATCAGGGA
>NC_048580.1:5654270-5664270 GCF_013265735.2 Oncorhynchus mykiss
TGACTGTATTTGTAGAGATGCTACCCATGACTATATTGGTAGAGATACCACCCATGACTATATTGGTAGAGATACCACCCATGACTGTATTTGTAGAGATACTACCCATGACTGTATTTGTAGAGATACCACCCATGACTGTATTTGTAGAGATACTACCCATGACTATATTAGTTATTGACAGATACATGGTTGATGAATTAGTTCCTTTAAAAAGGCCTGTGGCTTTCACCAAGGGCCCGATATCCCGACATAAATCCGTCAGCATGCTTCAGTTAGTCTGGCGCCTAGCCGAACCAAAGGAGTGAGCTCCCATACTTCCTTAAACTACTTTCGCTTGATAAAATAGTACTGTTTGTCCATTTTGAGACACTGTAGCCAGTATACTGTACACCATCTTAGAACGAATCTAAGATAACTCAAGAAATCTGTCATTAATTCATACGTTTTTTGCTGAAGTAATCTTAGTCGCATAATTTTACATCTAAGATGTTTGTTGCAGTATTTTTCAATAAAAGAAATGTGCATGGAAATGGGTTATCTCTCGTTGAATGACAACAAAGCCTTATTAATGAATCCCTACTGTTGACTATTCAACTATGAAGGGGCGTAGACTTTGGCTCCGAACTTCAGCTTGTCTCCAGAATTTTTCTTGTGTTTGTGTGTCTCAACAGCTGAAAAAAAACCTCACCGAAGTCCAAAACAAACTAAAAAAAAACACAAAAAAGTAAACTTAATATATACACGAAGTCTTCGGCTGGAAAGCACTCCGACGCCTTTCCAAAATGACGCCTCTCCTAGGTACGCCTCTCCTACGCACTTCTTAGTAGTTGGTATTCGGTCTTACCTTGTGAAGGTGCATAATGGGCTTTGCAGGTGTGGTTCCCTTGTGCACGCGTAATAAGTCTTAATTCAACCACTGAAAATCCTCATCCCCTTTTCAGTACATTTAACTTAAGCCATCCCTTTAAATACGGTGTGCCTTTAAATAGAATTTTAATGAACAGACTTGAATACATCGAGAGAACGGAATTCTGAAAATAGTGATCAATGAAAGAATGCCATCTACCAACTGGTAGTTTTAAAATACCAGTTGGTAGATGGCACTGCGCCTTAGACCACTGTGCAAGAGGTGTCACTACAGTCCCTGGTTCGAATCCAGGCTGCATCACATCAGGCCGTGATTGGGAGTCCCATATTCTACTCTAATTCTCAGTAATTATGGAACTGTTATCGCGTACGTTGTGAACCGTGCGCCAGGCTCCAGGTTTAACCTGCTAAGTGTGGTCTGAATGATTCTAATGGACAACGTGTCCCAAATTATTACACAACGTCAACCTAATATAATCCACTAATGCTAGCGACCCTCGGGAACAACTCAAACGGACATGACAGAGGAAAGAAAGGTAAATGGAATGGGATGATGCAAAATGTAGGCTACAAACTGAAGGAAACTAAGACTACAGTTATGAATGTAGACTACAAACTGAAGGAAACTAAGACTACAGTTATAAATGTAGACTACAAACTGAAGGAAACTAAGACTACAGTTATAAATGTAGACTACAAACTGAAGGAAACTAAGACTACAGTTATAAATGTAGACTACAAACTGAAGGAAACTAAGACTACAGTTATAAATGTAGACTACAAACTGAAGGAAACTAAGACTACAGTTATAAATGTAGACTACAAACTGAAGGAAACTAAGACTACAGTTATAAATGTAGACTACAAACTGAAGGAAACTAAGACCACAGTTATAAATGTAGACTACAAACTGAAGGAAACTAAGACTACAGTTATGAATGTAGACTACAAACTGAAGGAAACCAACTCTACAGTTATAAATGTAGACTACAAACTGAAGGAAACTAAGACCACAGTTATAAATGTAGACTACAAACTGAAGGAAACTAAGACTACAGTTATAAATGTAGACTACAAACTGAAGGAAACTAAGACTACAGTTATAAATGTAGACTACAAACTGAAGGAAACTAAGACTACAGTTATAAATGTAGACTACAAACTGAAGGAAACTAAGACTACAGTTATGAATGTAGACTACAAACTGAAGGAAACTAAGACTACAGTTATACATGTAGACTACAAACTGAAGGAAACTAAGACCACAGTTATAAATGTAGACTACAAACTGAAGGAAACTAAGACTACAGTTATAAATGTAGACTACAAACTGAAGGAAACTAAGACTACAGTTATAAATGTAGACTACAAACTGAAGGGAACTAAGACTACAGTTATAAATGCATGTGGGTATTACTGACGGTGGCTCCCGATAGTGGCTAGTATAAATAATATACAAATGGTAAAATAACAATGGAGAACAACCTGGGTATTCTAAACCACATACATCAACTAGGCAGGCTCAGTCCTATGGCAGCCCTATGGCAGCCCTATGGCAGCTCTATGGCAGTCCTATGGCAGTCCTATGGCAGCCCTATGGCAATCCTATGGCAGTCCTATGGCAGCTCTATGGCAGTCCTATGGCAGCTCTATGGCAGCTCTATGGCAGCTCTATGGCAGCCCTATGGCAGCTCTATGGCAGTCCTATGGCAGCTCTATGGCAGCTCTATGGCAGCTCTATGGCAGCTCTATGGCAGCCCTATGGCAGCTCTATGGCAGCCCTATGGCAGTCCTATGGCAGCTCTATGTCAGCTCTATGGCAGCTCTATGGCAGCCCTATGGCAGCCCTATGGCAGTCCTATGGCAGTCCTATGGCAGCTCTATGGCAGCCCTATGGCAGTCCTATGGCAGCTCTATGGCAGCCCTATGGCAGTCCTATGGCAGTCCTATGGCAGCCCTATGGCAGCTCTATGGCAGTCCTATGGCAGTCCTAACGCAGCCTGCAGCTTTCATCCACACCAATTGCCATGTGTATTTACAATCCCCTTCTCCAAACAAATTGCTCATTTTTCTATCTCTTGTCAATAGCTGTTATCCGTGTAGAAATGGCAGTGCATGGAGAATGCTGTTATTTCTATCCGGGAACAAAAGAAAGTTAGAGGCCTTTTTCCACTTGGAAACGGCATGTTCGCTCGACAGTATTCATGGTTTGGCGCATTAAGGTGGTAAAATTACGAGGGAATTAGGTCGAGGTCAGAATGAGGCGCATCTACGGACACACCATCCGCCCACACCTTCCTCTCTTTGATCTCTACCCAGAATGAATAGCTGCTGAATAGCATGCTCTTCTCATGATTAAGTTCAAGGTCAGAATACGTATGGAGAGAGTTCCTAGGCGAATGTTTGTTATTTAATCAAATTAAACTCTACGACAATATACATTACGTATATCACAAGGCCTTACTTTGACGGCCTAGTTTGATACTAACTCAGTTAGGAAACTCCTGGTTTACAGGACAAATCAGGCCTGCAAAGTCACATTATCCTGGCTTGCAAAGTGATGTGTAATTTCTACTGGAATCCTTTCTGAATGACTGTCAGGATAATAGACATTGATAAAGGAGACTACCTAAACCATTTAAACTGGAACAACCAGTAACGGTAACTCTTAAGATTTGATTGGTTTAGAAAAATGTCTGTTATTTATCTTTATACAGCATAAGATTAATTAATCAATCAATGTACATGCAAAAATACAAGATAGTGAAAACAATCCAGACAAATCTACCTGCAGATGATAATTCTGGGAAATACACCCTTGTAAAAAAAGGTGCTATCTCGAACCTAAAAGGGTTCTTTGGCTGTCCCCATAGGAGAACACTTTTTGGTTCCAGGTAGAACCGTTTTGGGATCCATGTAGAACCCTTTCCACAAGAGGCTTCTACATGGGACCCAAAAGGGTTCTAGCTGGAACCCAAAAGGGTGTTACTTGGAACCAAAAAGGGTTCTCCCATGGGGACAGCCAAATAACTCCTTTGGAACCCTTTTTTCTAAGAGTGCGGGATAGGCCTCCAGTGGAGAAGCTAACCTAGCCGCTACCAGAGCCATAGGCCTCCAGTGGAGAAGCTAGCCTAGCCGCTACCAGAGCCATAGGCCTCCAGTGGAGAAGCTAACCTAGCCGCTACCAGAGCCATAGGCCTCCAGTGGAGAAGCTAGCCTAGCCGCTACCAGTGCCATAGGCCTCCAGTGGAGAAGCTAGAGTAGCCGCTACCAGAGCCATAGGCCTCCAGTGGAGAAGCTAACCTAGCCGCTACCAGAGCCATAGGCCTCCAGTGGAGATGCTAACCTAGCCGCTACCAGAGCCACAGGCCTCCAGTGGAGAAGCTAACCTAGCCGCTACCAGAGCCATAGGCCTCCAGTGGAGAAGCTAACCTAGCCGCTACCAGAGCCATAGGCCTCCAGTGGAGAAGCTAACCTAGCCGCTAACAGAGCCATAGGCCTCCAGTGGAGACGCTAACCTCTAACCAGTAACCGCTAATCTCCTAGTCCGTGCAGGCAGGATGAGGTATTAGCTCCTTGTTAGCAGATGAAGATGGGATTAAGATCAGAGGGGTTTAGCAGCAAACAACCTGCTATTCATTGTGTGATCCCATCTCTCCAGGGAACGACCAGCAAGCGAAAAAACTACGTATTTTCATTGTGCAATCTCATCGTTCCAGGGAAGGACCACGAAGCAAACAACCTGGTTTTCATTGTGTGATCACATCGCTCAAGGGAAGGAGACCACAAAGGAAGGATCAGCATCATCACCAACAACATGAGAGCTTCCCAGAGCGCTATTCTGCTCCTCGTCTCCCTACTCTTTCTCATTAACGACAGTAAGGACTATTTTGGTTCTCTGGTTCTGGCTTTAATACTGGACAATTTGGGATAATCTATACAATCTTGATCTCTATATCTCTCTTGTCTCCACTTTCTCCTTTTATTCTTCTATCCATCCAGCTTTTCTTTTTCATTTTTCATCCATCCTCTTTTTTTCATGCCATTTCACTCATCCTCCTTTCTCAAACTTATTGTTCCCTTGTTTCCTCTTCCTCCTTTCTCAAAGTTATTGTTCCCTTGTTTCCTCTTCCTCCTTTCTCAACCTTATTGTTCCCTTGTTTCCTCTTCCTCCTTTCTCAACCATATTGTTCCCTTGTTTCCTCTTCCTCTTCCTCCTTTCTCAAATGTATTGTTCCCTTGCGTCCTCTTCCTCCTTTCTCAAATGTATTGTTCCCTTGCGTCCTCTTCCTCCTTTCTCAATCGTATTGTTCCCTTGCTTCCTCTTCCTCTTCCTCCTTTCTCAATTGTATTGTTCCCTTGTTTCCTCTTCCTCTTCCTCCTTTCTCAAACTTATTGTTCCCTTGTTTCCTTGTTTCCTCTTCCTCCTTTCTCAAAGTTATTGTTCCCTTGTTTCCTCTTCCTCCTTTCTCAAAGTTATTGTTCCCTTGTTTCCTCTTCCTCTTCCTCCTTTCTCAAAGTTATTGTTCCCTTGTTTCCTCTTCCTCCTTTCTCAACGTTATTGTTCCCTTGTTTCCTCTTCCTCCTTTCTCAAAGTTATTGTTCCCTTGTTTCCTCTTCCTCTTCCTCCTTTCTCAAAGTTATCGTTCCCTTGTTTCCTCTTCCTCTTCCTCCTTTCTCAAAGTTATTGTTCCCTTGTTTCCTCTTCCTCCTTTCTCAACGTTATTGTTCCCTTGTTTCCTCTTCCTCCTTTCTCAAATGTATTGTTCCCTTGTTTCCTCTTCCTCTTCCTCCTTTCTCAAAGTTATTGTTCCCTTGTTTCCTCTTCCTCCTTTCTCAAAGTTATTGTTCCCTTGTTTCCTCTTCCTCCTTTCTCAAAGTTATTGTTCCCTTGTTTCCTCTTCCTCCTTTCTCAAAGTTATTGTTCCCTTGTTTCCTCTTCCTCCTTTCTCAAAGTTATTGTTCCCTTGTTTCCTCTTCCTCCTTTCTCAAAGTTATTGTTCCCTTGTTTCCTCTTCCTCCTTTCTCAACCATATTGTTCCCTTGTTTCCTCTTCCTCTTCCTCCTTTCTCAAATGTATTGTTCCCTTGCGTCCTCTTCCTCCTTTCTCAAACTTATTGTTCCCTTGTTTCCTCTTCCTCCTTTCTCAAACTTATTGTTCCCTTGTTTCCTCTTCCTCCTTTCTCAAACTAATTGTTCCCTTGTTTCCTCTTCCTCTTCCTCCTTTCTCAGAGTTATTGTTCCCTTGTTTCCTCTTCCTCTTCCTCCTTTCTCAACCTTATTGTTCCCTTGTTTCCTCTTCCTCTTCCTCATTTCTCAGAGTTATTGTTCCCTTGTTTCCCCTTCCTCTTCCTCCTTTCTCAACCTTATTGTTCCCTTGTTTCCTCTTCCTCCTTTCTCAAAGTTATTGTTCCCTTGTTTCCCCTTCCTCTTCCTCCTTTCTCAAACTTATTGTTCCCTTGTTTCCTCTTCCTCTTCCTCCTTTCTCAACCTTATTGTTCCCTTGTTTCCTCTTCCTCCTTTCTCAAACGTATTGTTCCCTTGTTTCCTCTTCCTCTTCCTCATTTCTCAGAGTTATTGTTCCCTTGTTTCCTCTTCCTCCTTTCTCAAACGTATTGTTCCCTGGCTTCCTCTTCCTCCTTTCTCAACCATATTGTTCCCTTGTTTCCTCTTCCTCTTCCTCCTTTCTCAAAGTTATTGTTCCCTTGTTCCCTCTTCCTCATTTCTCAAACGTATTGTTCCCTTGTTTCCTCTTCCTCTTCCTCATTTCTCAGAGTTATTGTTCCCTTGTTTCCTCTTCCTCCTTTCTCAAACGTATTGTTCCCTGGCTTCCTCTTCCTCCTTTCTCAACCATATTGTTCCCTTGTTTCCTCTTCCTCTTCCTCCTTTCTCAAAGTTATTGTTCCCTTGTTCCCTCTTCCTCATTTCTCAGAGTTATTGTTCCCTTGTTTCCTCTTCCTCCTTTCTCAAAGTTATTGTTCCCTTGTTTCCTCTTCCTCCTTTCTCAAAGTTATTGTTCCCTTGTTTCCTCTTCCTCCTTTCTCAAACGTATTGTTCCCTTGTTTCCTCTTCCTCCTTTCTCAAAGTTATTGTTCCCTTGTTTCCTCTTCCTCCTTTCTCAAAGTTATTGTTCCCTTGTTTCCTCTTCCTCCTTTCTCAAAGTTATTGTTCCCTTGTTTCCTCTTCCTCCTTTCTCAAAGTTATTGTTCCCTTGTTTCCTCTTCCTCCTTTCTCAAACGTATTGTTCCCTTGTTTCCTCTTCCTCCTTTCTCAAAGTTATTGTTCCCTTGTTTCCTCTTCCTCCTTTCTCAAAGTTATTGTTCCCTTGTTTCCTCTTCCTCCTTTCTCAAAGTTATTGTTCCCTTGTTTCCTCTTCCTCCTTTCTCAAACGTATTGTTCCCTTGTTTCCTCTTCCTCTTCCTCCTTTCTCAAAGTTATTGTTCCCTTGTTTCCTCTTCCTCCTTTCTCAAAGTTATTGTTCCCTTGTTTCCTCTTCCTCCTTTCTCAAAGTTATTGTTCCCTTGTTTCCTCTTCCTCCTTTCTCAAAGTTATTGTTCCCTTGTTTCCTCTTCCTCCTTTCTCAAAGTTATTGTTCCCTTGTTTCCTCTTCCTCCTTTCTCAAAGTTATTGTTCCCTTGTTCCCTCTTCCTCCTTTCTCAAACTTATTGTTCCCTTGTTTCCTCTTCTGTCTTATGTTTCTTCTCCTTTCTTCTTCTTCTTCCAGACTGTATCTCTCTCTCATGGCCCTCTCTCTTGCATAACCTCTTCCAACTTCCAGAAACTGTTGCTTCTGACTTGTTCTCTTGTCTTTTACCCCTTTTACCCCAGCCTGATCTATTCCACCGCTGTTGTCCTTTTCAATCACACCCTTTTAATTCATCTTCATACTCTTCTAGCACCTCGCTACTGTACTAATTGGTATTGAGGTAATGGACTAATTGGGATTGAGGTAATGGACTAATTGGTATTGAGGTAATGGACTAATTGGGATTGAGGTAATGTACTAATTGGGATTGAGGTAATGTACTAATTGGGATTGAGGTAATGGACTAATTGGGATTGAGGTAATGGACTAATTGGGATTGAGGTAATGTACTAATTGGGATTGAGGTAATGTACTAATTGGGATTGAGGTAATGGACTAATTAGGATTCGAATGTGTATGTGTGACAAACACTGTACCATTGTTTAAGGTTTAATCGTTGTTCTGTGCAATGGCAGTTAAGTATACAAGGTCAGAAACATAGGCTGAGTGTACAAAACATTAAGAACACCTGCTCTTTCCATGACACACAGACTGACCAGGTGAATCCAGGTGAAAGATATGATCCCTTATCGATGTCACCTGTTAAATCCACTCCAATCAGTGTAGATGAAGGGGAGGAGCCGGGCTAAATAAGGACGTTTAAGCCTTGAGACAATCGAGACATGGATTGTGTATGTTTGTCATTCAGAGGGTGAATGGGCAAGGCAAAAGGTTTAAGTGGCTTTGAACGGAATATGGTGGGTAGGTGCCAGTCACAGCAGTTTGAGTGAGACAAGAACTGCAACGCTGTTGGGTTTTTCACGCTCAACAGTTTCCTGTGTTTATTAAGAATGGTCCACCACCCAAAGGACATCCAGCCAACTTGACACAACTGTGGGAAGCATTGGAGTCAGTATGGGACAACATTCCTGTAGAACTCTGTCAACACCTTGTAGAGTCAGCATGGGCCAGCATCCCTGTGGAACTCTGTCAACATTTTGTAGAGTCAACATGGGCCAGCATCCCTGTGGAACTCTGTCAACATTTTGTAGAGTCCAGGCCACGACAAATTGAGGCTCTTCTGAGGCCAAAAAGGGAGGGTGGGTGCAACTCAATATTAGGAAGAAGTTTTGAAGCAGACGTGACGCGGCCAGGCTGACTACGGGGCGGGGGTTCGGTAACTATAGGTGGGACTCCTGTAGTCTACTCAGAGAAACACACGTCTGAGTGGTGTGTGATGCTCCTCTGTCCTTATATAACTGCGCAAAGCCTCACTGACCTGGTAAGCTACATTGGCTAGTTACGTTACATTGGCTAGTTACGCTACATTGGCTAGTTACGTTACATTGGCTAGTTACGTTACATTGGCTAGTTACGTTACATTGGCTAGTCACGTTACATTGGCTAGTTACGTTACATTGGCTGGTTACGCTACATTGGCTAGTTACGTTACATTGGCTAGTTATGTTACTTTGGCTAGTTACGTTACATTGGCTAGTTACGTTACATTGGCTAGTTACGTTACATTGGCTAGTTACGTTACATTGGCTAGTTACGTTACATTGGCTAGTTACGTTACATTGGCTAGTTACGTTACATTGGCTAGTTACGTTACATTGGCTAGTTACGTTACATTGGCTAGTTATGTTACTTTGGCTAGTTACGTTACATTGGCTAGTTACGCTACATTGGCTAGTTACGTTACATTGGCTAGTTATGTTACTTTGGCTAGTTACGTTACATTGGCTAGTTACGTTACATTTGCTAGTTACGTTACTCTGGCTAGTTACGCTACATTGGCTAGTTACGCTACATTCCTGACGCCTGGTGTTGTTCCGTTTAAAAGAACGAAACGAGACAGAGTTGGTCCAGTCTCTACTGTACTGTCTGTAACAGGGGTGGTCCAGTCTTTACTGTACTGTCTGTAACAGGGGTGGTCCAGTCTGTACTGTCTGTAACAGGGGTGGTCCAGTCTCTACTGTACTGTCTGTAACAAGGGTGGTCCAGTTTCTACTGTCTGTAACAGGGGTGGTTAAGTCTGTACTGTCTGTAACAGGGGTGGTCCAGTCTCTACTGTACTGTCTGTAACAAGGGTGGTCCAGTTTCTACTGTCTGTAACAAGGGTGGTCCAGTTTCTACTGTCTGTAACAGGGGTGGTTAAGTCTCTACTGTACTGTCTGTAACAGGGGTGGTTCAGTCTCTACTGTCTGTAACAGGGGTGGTTCAGTCTCTACTGTACTGTCTGTAACGGGTGGTTCAGTCTCTACTGTACTGTAACAGGGGTGGTCAAAGGCTCTACTGTCTGTAACAGGGGTGGTCCAGTCTGTACTGTCTGTAACGGGTGGTTCAGTCTCTACTGTCTGTAATAGGGGTGGTCCAGTCTCT